>NC_056745.1:116019258-116054258 GCF_019279795.1 Protopterus annectens
ATGAGCATTTAGACGGCCAAACAGTTAAAATCAGCAGTTGTTAAATGCAGAGTATTCATTATAGTCAAACCTCTTCCATAAAGTTTTAGTTTATAATACTATATTTAACTTTTGATAAGCTCCGCTTCTTTCTGCTAAATGACTGCCTTTCTATTTAGTACATCTGTATGATGCCTAGATATTTAGTACATTTGCATGATGCATCGATCTATAGCTAATGCTTATAGTCAAAGGAAAGGTCTTGCAGTTCATCTGAAGTATTTATAACTGTGTAATACTTCCTTCGAATAAAGTACAGCATTCCTGATGAGAGTTTATGTTTGCTACCATATGTAGGTGAGTGTGTGTGTGTGTGTGTGTGTGTGTGTGTGTGTGTGTGTGTGTGTGTGTGTGTGTGTGTGTGTGTGTGTGTGTGTGTGTGTGTGTGTGTGCGTGCGCGTGTACGTGTGTCTATATACGTGTTTTTTGCGAATCTTGATATGCATGTATGCATATTTATTTATACAGTATATATATATATATATATATATATATATATATATATATATATATAGTAACATTTTTGATGAATGTGCACATGTGTATGTATGTATAAATATTGTGCCATGTTAAATGAAACATTTACACACGCTACAGCTGAAAATCTGAAATTCTCCAGAAACCCTAAAAATATCTAAGTCAGAGAATGTAGCATATATACCTTGATTTAAAATTCACCATCTTAATAGTTCTTTCTTATTTGTATCTATTTATCTTTTTTGTCTTATGAACTATTTGAATCACATATCCATCGCTGGGCCTTAAAAGCTAATATAATTTTCAGATATTTGTTTTCTATATTTTTATTTGACTTTGTTGTATTGCAGTGCCCTGTTACTGTCTGAAGTTCACTTGTGTATTCTGAACAAATACAACAGAAAAAGAGCATGCCCAGCCCGAATGTCCCCAGTTTTCAATTTACTGGCATGAAACTGTGGGCTTCCTTTTGGTGTGCCTTTCAAAGACTTCTCTCCTGCTGATATGTAACAGACTGTAGTCTGTTGATCTCAAATAACTTGTTTCATTTAGCAATATTATTATTACTGTCTGCCTTTTCCCTGACATCAGTACTTCAAAATATTTTCTGGGCAGTGACTACCCACCAATGCTATGCTCTTCCACATTTAAAAATGACCCTCTGTACTTAGTCTCCACTGTCCACTGTATACCTTTCACCCGTTTCTTATTTGCTGTAGAGGTGCACAGTTCCTCCCTGTTATGTACAACAATATATCCCCAATATATTTAATAGCTCCCTGACACTAGACATGTATTTTGTCTATTGTCCTATAAGTAAAACAAAAAAAAAACAGTCACTGAGCATACACCCAGGCATGGATACTGGAATGGCCACTTCTGCAATGTATAACTAAATAGACTGGTGATAAATGGAGTGCATATCTCCTAACCTTTTAGTGACAGAATTGGGGGCAAAGGCATAAATAATGGGGGCTAAAGGTCCAAAAATCTGGACACATTTTAAGTATTGCGCTTTGCAGTTTAAGGAGTTGGAATAATAGGTTTTTGAATGAATATGCATTTTCCTAAGGATATGAAATCTGAAATTCATCTGTCAATATTTAATGACTGAAATCCTCAATGATTTCACAGAAAGCAACACATTTTATGAGGGATAGACCAAGAATAATCTGAGCAGCCTATGAAACTCTGGACAGTTGAGAGATACACAAAATTCCATGTGTGCCACTTTTTTGCTCCTGTAAGATAAAAATGTATTCCATTACTTTATGTGTTCTCCATTTAGACCCCTTCACTCTGTTTATAATGTAGTGCAATACTACATCAAGCTGCTTTAAATCACAGGCAGACAGATATATAGAGACAGAGACAGGAAGCTAGAAAGTACTTTCTTTTTGCCCACACTTATGCTGCCTAACTATTACATTCATTCTGGACTGTTTTTGCATTCTAGCAGCACAGGTCATCATGGGGGAGTGTCAGCACACAACCTCCCCCCAAATTTATTGCCAGTCTTGTAGCACATAGAATATTGAGTCAGTGTATTAAATATCTCATGCTTACAGATTATGAAATCCTGCCAGAGGAGTCTACCTGTAAAAGGTGTAAATTCATAACTCATATGGGAGTTCCTCTCTCAACCAGCTACATGCAGTGAGCTTAACACTGTCTTAGAACCCCACCCCCACCCCACCCCACCTGCAGCCATGCAAAATCCACAGATTACAAATTTTAGGCTGTCGTATGCTGATGTCATTAAAAAAAATATTTGCCTAAGCATCCAAGAATGTCGAATACCAGGCATTAGCCTAAACCTTCAGACTGACCTTCTGCTTGCAATCCAGCATTAGCAGCTCTTATCCAGCCTACAGATCACTCTAACACTGTAGGTTATACAGTCACTAATAAGGATCGTGCCTCTCAGCTGTCCTGATTTTTCCCAGAATGTCCAGATTTTTGCCTCATAGTTTTGACCTGTTCCTCACAGAATATGTGGTTTTCCAGCAAATCACTGAAGACTGAAGTCACTAAATAATGACATAGATTTCAGTTACTGACTTCACATCCTTCTGAAAAAATGCATGTAATGCACAACTTCTTGTTCTAGCAACTTTCTAAGATTTCTGACTTTATAAGACCAATATTTAAAATCTGTCCCTGATTTTTGGCCTTTGTTCCCCCATTATTTGTGCCTTTGTCCAGATGTCTTGCTCTTAGAGGTTGACAGGTATGACAGGGATAACATAACTAAGAAGCAGAAGCCTTTAAGGCAGCAAGCCCAAGCTAATTCATCTGGCAATGTCCTGGTTATGGACTCCCCTCACCAGGCTGAGCAAAGACAGGGTAATGGTTAGTTGCTTCTTACGTGCCAGGTGACAGAATGTCACTAAACCCCTTAAATCCCCTCACCCTAAGTATACATGTGACCTGATCATTGTCCATATGGGAGTGAATGACTTGAAATGCACCTTGTCAGATCATATGAAGTGGGACATGATGGAGTTCTCACAGTATGTAGCTGGAAAGGGAGTGAAACTAGTATTGAGCAGTATTCAACCATTGCCAGGAAAGATGACGCAAAACAAAGAAAAGATAATTGGACTTTAAAAACTGGCTTAGCTACAGGTGTCATTCTAGGAGGATACGATACATATCAGCCTGGGATGAGATGGTAACAGGCCCGGCTACTTTGCTAGTGATGATCTGCATCTCTCTTCACATGCTTTTTGTATGCTGGCTAAGACTTTATCTTTCCCTATAGTTCCTTTTTAGAGGTCAGACTTCTTAAATTACCTAAATAACCAACCACAATCAAAGTCATATAAAAGTAACACTGTTCAATGCAAGAAACTTAAAAAAAAGTTGTACTCCTCACAGGCATTTCTAAGCCTTGTACGGGTTATATATGTAGTTACTGAAACATTGTTTCAGAACAGGGAAGGCACCCCTGAAGTGCAGGGTTTCACTGCCTACCAGTCCTTCAGACCCAAAGGTGAATTTAACATTCTAGCTGGTGGTGACATATCTGTGTTCCTAAGAAACCATTAAATCTCCAGAATCTTTATCCAGAACAAAGATCAATACCTCCTCCAAATGCTTATGATAAATAAAACCTTGTACCATTTAGTAGCCATCTAACCTACTCCTTCTATGAAACTGACAGACCATGAGCCTTATCTAAACAAAGTGACATTCCTCACCATAGAACTAAACACTATCCTCTTGGGTGACCTCAACTATCCCTCCATCAAATGGGGAACCTACACCACCACAAATACGCATGGACAGAGATTCCTGGATTCCATTAATGGCAACTCCTTTGAGCAACTAGTCCAAATGCCAAAGATGGGCTCAAAATTATTAGAAATGGTCTCCACAAATATAGCCCCTTTGTTCAGAGCCCACTGTAACCAAATCACTGGTCAAATCTGACCATCATGCAGTAACATTTACTCTAGGTGTGACAGCTGGGTCACTTTGACATCCCCCCATTTTCACTGACTACCATACCTCTCGACCTCTTAGATCAGGAAATCTGGACAAAGTCACAAATAATGGGGAGACAAAGGCCCTAAAATGTGGACACTGTTTAAATATTGCTATTACAAACTTAAATAGTTGATAGAATAAGAGGTTTTGCATTAGCATGTATTTTTCTGAAGGATATGAAGTCTGAAACTCAAATGTCTGCCTTTATTTTGATCTCCTAGTAATTTGCCAGAAAACCACAATTTTATGAGAAACAGACCAAAATATGAGGCAATAATCTGGATATTTTTGGAAAATCTGGACAGTTGAGACGTATGCTGACTACTTCATTTCAAATCAATACCAGCTGACTGCTGACCTGGTGAAATCTGGCCCCCTCTCCTAGATGATCCTACTTCACACTCTGTAATTTTCATGGATAAATTATATGCCCCCCACCAAGCTAGCACTGAGGTCTCAGTCCCCATAACACATAAATACAGCACCAAGTTTAAGAACAAACCCATTTGGTGGAACCCCAGTATCAACAAACTATATAACAAGAAGAAAAAAAACTCCAGGCCTGTAAAGGCTAACTTAATACCCCATCAGCTAGAGAAGATCTTAAAATAATCAACAAAGAACTTAGAAACAAAGTTAAATCCTCCAAAAGCAAATATGAATTGTGAATCTACACCTATGCTAAGAATTACCACAGACCCGTCTTCAGCTATGTCAAGAACATAAGAAAAACTAACAATGTTCAGAGTTAATACAAAATAAAATCACATACTCAACTCCTGAGGAGAATGCCAACATATTTGCACACAAATTGAGCTTAAAATGTATCCACCTGTTTTACCCCAAATTACTCATAGCATCTAAGTATGCCTATGCCCCACCCCCAAACTCACCTCCTAGCAAGTCCAAACCACTGTCTCCAAGGCGAATATCACTAGCTACATGGGACCTGGAAATGTGCCAGGTTATCTTCTTGTCAGCATCAAAGACTGTCTGGCCAGCTCCTTATTATGTCTCATCAATCTTGGCCTCTTCACTGGATTTATGCCAGAAGTATGTATAACTGCTCTAGTCATACAACTCCAGAAAGGGAGACCCATGACTGACTCATGTGACAACAGACCTATCAGCTCACCAGACTTATCTATAAGACAGTGGAGTGGATCATTAGGGATCTCATAAATAAGAACATAGGCAGTCTTCAATCCATGGGCCCAAACAAATTTTGGGTTAGTTAAAGGCAGATGCTGCCTATTAAACCTTGTGGATATTTTTGAACAAGTCAGTAATGTGACCCAGGTAAGTTGAGTATTGTGACATGCCTACACTTGGCCAAAACCGTTGATACTATTCTACACTGAGGCATCATTGATAAGTTAAATCAATTAAATTTTATCCTATATGCATAGTTTGTTAGCGTTGAAGGCACACTATCAATTAAAAGAGTAGCTACCAGTGATGTCCCTCAGGGATTGTTCCTGGGACCACTCTTCATTGGCATCTACCTCCTTGACTAGGCCTGTGTTTGCCAGTGTCTATTACTGCACAGTCAAAGTTGTCATAAATACCCCAGATGGCTAACATATTCTTTAAAAGGATCTAATTCATGCTAACAAGCAGTGATTTGAAAACAGCCTCAGACTAAATGCCAAAAAAATGCAGCATTTTGCCCTTTGGCAAACCTGGGAACACCTATTCTTATCATATAGGTGACAATCTCCCAAAATCTAGTATGTCATTTGGGACTTGGGCACCTTCATTGTCAATGAACTACCCTTTGACCACCATGTGACCACTGTTGTTAGGAAATCCTTTTATAAAGTAAGACTAGTCACCAGACATATTTTCTAGATCCAAGGAAGTCATTGTCCCCCTCCACTCATCCCTTTATTAGATCAATACTAGACTATAATGCCCCCTTTAGCATGTACTTGGATAGGCACATGAACCAGTTCAAGAGACTGTAGGATCTCCTTACCAAAAAAAAAAAATTAAGGGCATGTCCCCTTTGAGGTACCTTGACCTCCATAAAGTGCTCTCACTCTTTTCTGTTTCCTACCAACTACTGAGAGGGGGACTGTGCCGTGCCCCTTGCCTCCAGAGCCTCAAACCATCGATGTATATGTAACCTACTCAAAATGTCCTCTTAAAGTTTCACTCACTTTTCCTATAAATTTAGTGCAGCAGTTAGGCCACAAAATGAGAATATTGAAAATAGACAGAAGTCATAAAAAACACCAACTTCATGAGAATGTGTTTAATTTACAAATCCCTCCTCATAACTAAAGTTTCACAACTCAACCTCTCTCAGGAATGTTGCGGGGTCTATTGTTAAAATCTAGGTAATTGCCTGTTTTTTTTTTTTTTTTTTTTTACCTAAGAGGCATTTAATTTTCTGTGTGAAATCACTTTCTGAGGTCTGAACAACAATAATCATGGCTTATGTAAATGAAGAAAGCCCCGTTAATAACCTAATGAGCATCTGCAGAACAAGTACTGAAAAATACCACATTTATGACCCAGTATTTATCTGGAGAATGTTTTCATGATAATATTTAAGCTATTGTCTGACATTACCTCATGAGTGTGACAGCTGTGTTTTTTTAGATTATGATTATATTAAACATATTTATGCAAGTCATCAGTACATCTGACAGCAGTTACTGTGCAGATGCCAGGGCCAGCATGCATTCATCTTTGACAGATATTTTTGTCTCTTCTGCTTATAGTGTATCTCATTTACTTGATACTTGCTTGTGTTGTTGTGCTTTTCAAGATATTTTTCAGTCAGAATTTCATGTAATTTGTTTCATGTAGGAATACTGTTAATATTCTTAACTTGTATGATGCTTAAATTAGTCCAATAATAATAATAATTGGGGAAGTATAACCTGTCCGTCAGAATGGATTTGACAAATTACAGGATTAGCTGGCTCACTCTAGTTTAGTCCACTATAATTCAGAAAACAAAATGCAAACTGTAAGCATACCTTATTGTTTCATACAGTGACAAAGAATGGCAAAAGTTTGGAAGCTGTTGATTGTACAAAATATCTTAGGGTCTGTCTTGAAGACAAACTTAAGTAGGAATATAACATGGAAACCCTGCTGAAGAAAACTAATCAGTAACTTGGTAGCCTTTGCAAGATAAAGCACTTTTCTCATCTCTGATGCCCACATTAATAACCTGTTTTACTTCCCAAATTATTTCACTCTTTTATTCTGTATGTTTACTCACCTGCTAGTACCTTGTCTGTTTCTGAATTTGACATTCACATAATGGCTAAGTTTGTGAAGAGTCATTGTACCTCTATGGTTTAGCTGAGGTGGCTAAGGACACTGAACAAACTCAAAATGGGAGACCTTATCCATCCATTCATCCACAACCCCGTTTTTCACATTTTTGCACATGGTCTCACAGTATCACTTCAACAATAACAATCATCTAGAGCCAAGGTTCACACTGCTGGGTAACTAGCCCTGCCACGGTTGTATGTTCATGTCACTCACTCACTCACACATACACTCTCACCTATGGTCAATTTAGGTATCCAATCCAACTACTGCATATCTTTGGACTGTGGGAGGAAACTGGAGCACCTGGGGAAAATACAGGCAAACACAGGGAAGACATGCAGACTGCACACAGAAGGCACCCCAGCCAAGAATCAAACTGGAGGACCTGTTACTCTGAGGCAACAGTGCTATCCGCTGTGTCACTGTGCCACCCTATTTACTCCAAAACAATGGAGCATCTTCATCTGTAATGTTTGTCTTAATCTTCTACAAACCAGTCTGGTCTCTTATCTCATCAAATATCTTCAATGTAGAACCATCAGATGCAAAATGACAATAGAAATGTTTCCCTGTTCACATCTAGTAAATACCTGCCCAAAAAACATGCAGGTGTGCAATAATGCAGTGTTTCCACGCTAAAGGATTAGTAGTATAACTGCAAGCAGACTATAGCTGCTAACCTGAGACTCACCTTGACAAATCAGCAGAATATAAGCATAAGACTTACACTGAATTTGCATAAACAAAACAACAATGAGAAGCTGACTTTGTCAGTAGTACTGCAGGAATGTTGGTGGGGATGTAGGTTTAGTTTCACTTACAATGCAAGAAGTAATGATCCCGTTTTAATTTTTAACATATTTATGGCAGTGCACCTGTTTGTAATGATGCAAATGATATTTACTTTCATTACTATTAAAAATGTATAATGGGGAAACTGTTAACATAGGTGATAGTTGTGTATTACATGGAGTGCACTGTTTATCTCCAAAATCAGGAACAAGATCATTTTAAGAACCTTTGAGAACTTTCATTGTTATTAAAACTTTATTATCGGGAAACTGTTAACTTGTAATGTGGTAGATGATAATCACATTTCTAACATTCAACAAGTTTAGGACAGGGTAGCTGTCATTTGTAATACCATAGGTGATAATTGTGTATTACATGGAGTGCATAGTTTATCTACAAAATCAGGAACAATATCATTTTCAGAACTTTTCTGGTGTAAGAAAGGTGCTTAATAAAGTTGTTGCACACATTTTAGTACTTTTAAGCTCTAGTCTCACACAAGCACATTAACAGCAGCCAACACATAACAGCGTCTGATACATTTTTATAGCTTTAAATGCTGTAATCCACACTTGCTGTCAGACAAAAAATAAAAGTGTCCAGAGTAAAGTGTCTAATAGTTTTTAAATCAGTTTTTTTCATCAAAGGGACACTTCTCTTTATTTATGTCTCCATCTGTGTGGAAGCACTAAATGTTCTACAGCTTTCAACGCTAAAAAACGTTTCTACTCTTTTTAATAACTGCTAGTACATCAGGGCAGCTAAAGCTCCATATACTACAAAAATATGATCAAATCTCTCTGATCGCAATTAACTAGTTATTTGTTTTTCATGTGGTTGTCTGGATTCTTTTCTCCAGTTTTGCTGCATTCTTCTCTTCGGGTGAATTTCTTGACATTCATGTCTTGAATGCATAAGATTAGAATCTCCAATCATAAGCATCTTTGTTTATAAATTTTAACAAATTTATAACAGAGCAGCAGATGTTGTTAGCAAAAATAGTGTATGAGGTTCATTTTTAAAACTGCAGATTTAACAAAGTAACAGCCTGGTATGGGAGGTAACTTCAGGCTGGCATTCTCATTGTCTTTGATCTACTGCAGCATCTAAGTGCGTTTTTTTTTTTTCATTGTATTTTATTTTATTTAAATTTGGTACACAGTAGCCAGACAGGGAGGGGAAGGGGTTAAGCTACATGGCCTACTCAATTCATTCAGGGTCTGAGGAGGGTTATGTGTGTTAAGTTCTTCTGGGGGATCAGGACTACATGGAGAGAATGACATTTGCAGGAGTGAGGGGATGGCCTCTGTGGTCAAACCACTGCATGTCCCCTACCAGGCTTTTTGCCATATGTGTGCACAGAGTTGGGGTAACTGAAAAAAATCTCAAAGCACTCCTGATGGCTTTCTAAATAATGGCCTATCCTGGTCAATCATCCCGCAGTAACGGTGAACACCAATTGCATGTGTTACAAACATTTGTTCATTTCAACTGTCACTGGGCAGCTGTATTACAGGTTCAGATGTTTGAGTATATGATGATAACATTCAGTATGTAGGTGGTTTAATTATAATCTCTAGGTCTGAATAGACTAGGTGATACCTTCTAATTTACCAATGGTAAATGCAGTATTTGAATCCTAATTAGTTTCATTTAACCCAACGGGACTGTTGAGAGTACAATACTTGTCAGGGAATGTGAGAGCAATGTATCATGCCCCAACAGAGGTCTGCTTTTATCACTGTTTAAGAGCTCTAAGTTACTGACATCTCCCATATTACATCTAACAAAGACTCTCCCAGCTAATTTACAGCTCTTTTTTTCTAATCATAATTATAAGAAAGCTCAAAGTGACTGTCATTATTATTTAATCCCTTGCCAGATCTGTAATGCTTTCTCTTGAGTTTTGGTACAGTATGTATTTTATGTTCATATAGTTGTCATTTTTCTGTTATATATTATATGAACAGAGGCGGCATTGATATAAGGGAACTCACTGTCTGCAGGTAGTAGAACCTTTTTCACTGCCTACCAAGTGTAGATGTAACTCCTTTCTATCAAGCATTATTTTCAGGACTATAATGACAGCTTTGTGCAGGAGGTCTGTCCCAGGCTACTCACATAAATACTATGACGTTACTGTCCTGTTCTTGATAATCATTGTCAAGTAACTACATACGGGGTGCCTCATAAATATGGGCATAGAACATCCACTTATGTCATTTTTTGTAGTTCTAAAATAGGCATTATTGTGAGAACTCTAAAAAGACAACATATCTCAACCTCTCTGAAGCTCTTATAAAATACGCCTCCCTTTGTTGTTTAAATTATTTCTAAAAACTGATCTACAGACTGCCTAACTAAAGCTCTCTAATGTTGTAAAAGCAGTTTCAACTTTTCTGCTGACATGTTAACGTATAATTCACCAATACCTGAAATAGCCAGTACTGTTATTGTTGTTTTACAAGCCATTTCAGAGTGCATCTCCAGATTAAAAATGACCTGGGATGACATTTTTATTTACAAGGAATATCTAAAGAGCTGCGAGCTAGAACACTAATGAAACTCAGTTTGCACATGATGGCACAAAATTTAAATATTGACACTATCATATGCACATGCTAATGTCTAGAATAATGTGAAACAAAAAACAGCATCTGAATGAAATGTCAAATTAAACTGAAACAGATGAGTTTTACAAAAGGCTAACAACTTTAGAAATAGCTCAAACTAATGTACAGTGCCTGAGAATCATAAATTAAAAGCTGCTTAGGAATACTCGCATGCAACCTGCCAAAGCAGATGCTGTGTGTGCCAAAATGAATTAATGAATGATGTTTAATTAACTGCAAAATCTATAATAGAGAAAGAGGAATTAGAAAGTGCTGCAAGAATTTATGGTTTGAAGTCTCTGCTAAAAAAAAAAAGTGCCAAAAAAGAAGATACAGGATACAAGCATTTTAACTCTTGCCAAGTAACAAACACCTTCTTTGAACTAGTGCTGTCAAAGAAAGAAGAAAATTATAAGTCATATTACAAACAAGCAGGACTCTGAACAGCAGCAGGCAAAACTACATCTTTACGTTAAAGGTCAGCGCAAGCCCACATCCACACTGCTTTCTGCGCTATTTCCAGCCAGCAATGAAGAAACAGTAGCACATGCAGGACTGGAGTTAGCATTTTGGGGCCCCCCAGCAAGTGTCACGTTGGGGCCCCCCTAGGTGCTTTCAGTGTAATCATCACCCTGTCACTGCCACCTTTCTTAAGCAACCTTTTAGGTCATACTGTAAACTTTTAGGAGTAGTACACACAAACTGTCTTGTAGCTACAGTGCTCTTACAGCACAACAGGCCTAGGTACCACACTATGTAGGCCCATCTCACAAAGGGACATTCACTATTACTGGCACTTAATTACAACAATGAGACATTATAATAACTCTATATACAGAGCTGGACTTAGATGAAATTATACTCTAGACTCTGCCTACTGTTTCAGCAGCTCCATCCTCACGCACATCCCCCCCCCAATCTTGGTCTCCCCATACCATGTACATTATTTTTTTCTTCCTTTTCCCACATTTTGCCTTACTCTTCAGCTTTTTCAAAAAGCCAGAACTTTCTATGTGATTTGATGTGCATTTTAAAGTTTTTTTTCTTTTTACACAACCTTTTCATCGAATGATGGCTTGAACAGAAAGTATGATTAAGAAAGGAAATTCACAGTGGTTCAGCTTTAGTTTTCCTTGCATCCTTCCAACATAAATTTCCTGACTAAGACAGAACAGTTATAACTATTTAGGAAATAACTCAATTAAGCTGGTGCTCCAGAAACTATAGGGGTTATAGATTCCCTGGAATGCATTTTAGAGCATTTTTCCAACTGTTTTAATCCAATGCTTGTCTAAACAAAAATCGGTCTTATTTTTTTATTTCAAGGAAGACCTAAGTTGTGCTCAAGGCTTAATGTTCAAAGCTGACAAAGTAGGAGTTTACAATAAAGTAACAAAACAATTGCTGTGAAGATACACAGGTCTGAGAATACAGCCTGCCTCTCTAATTTCCACAAAAAGACAGTCAGTGCCTATACAGCCCCTTGGTGTTAGACTGGGATGAAAGGAGAGGTTCAATTTACCACAGTCATGTATTTCAAATGACTGCTGCAATACATATACACAGCATGCCTCCTCACCGCTAACCCCAAAAGACAGCCACCTGCATAAATGCCTGATGTGTGATTGTGAGGAAAGTGAAAAACTCAATGATTACAGTAACTTATTTTTGTTTTGTTGTAACTACACAAGCTATAGAAACTTTCATTGTACACCTCTGAGTTCTGTAAGAAATGTGAAAGAAACAATAACTACACTATCCCCAACCCCCAACCCAAACACAAGCTATAATGACCTCCTCTGCACACCTATAAGGTTTGACTGTAAGGAAAATTAAAGTAGTATTAACCACAAAATCCCCAGCACCCACAATAACCTACATCAACTGGCTGTAAACACACATGTCAACAGGTCTGGTTTTACAATGGTTGTGGTTAAGAGCAGAGGCCATTATCAGCATTATCCTAAAAGGGTCATATCACAGCCTTATTCAGGTTAAAGAGCAGAATCACAAAATTAATTTATTTTTTTCTCCTACTTTTGCCCCATTCAGCAACAGCTTTTGTGGGGTCCTCAGATAGTCAAGGATGATTAAGGGGGCTTCACTGTATTCATTTATATAGTCTGAGGACTGAGGGGTAGGAGAGGCCACCAGACTCCTAGTAGATCTAAGTGTCTGAATGTTCTGTGATATATTTTATGCCTTATTTTTTAAATATAATTACTTGTTATCTGTATTTTTTACCGATACCCAGAAGATCAATGTATGTGCCCCGGCATTATTGGATGAGTGCACAGGTAAAATCGTTGATATTTTACACACACACACACACACACACACACACACACACACACACACACACACACACACACACAATATCTGTACTTATTTCAGCAAATAGCAATACATTGTGCAACACTGGTAGTGCCGCACCAGATCAGTGACTGCTGTTTAACAGTCACCAAACCGCAGCAGTGGTGAGCCACTTTTATCTACCTTATTGAGGAGTAACGAATACTTGTGACTGTCCCTGATTTTGCCTCATAATTTTGCTCTGTCCTTTGCAAAAAATTTGATTTACTTGTAAATCATTCAAGTGTGCATACTGTCAGTAAATTCAGACATTAGTGTTTTATACTTTTTGTTGTCCAAAAATGCACGCTGATGCAAAAGGTGTTATTCTATTAACGTTTAAGTGAATTTGAGTAATAATTAAAACATGTTCCTGATTTTGAGCCTTTATTCTGTTATTACTTCCGGCATTGTGCAGCATTCTTCAGCAATAAAGTTGAATGTTACAGTATCTGGTGTTCTGCCGGTATTTTAAAACTCCCTGAAAGTGAAAATCATCCTTGAAGATTGGAAGCTTCAGCTCTTCTTCAAATCCAAGGTGTGCACTGAGATCAGTAACTCTAGGCTGCTTGCTGATCTCTTGAGCACTTACCTTTCTCTCATTTATTATCAGCTTTATCTTAAATGGGTCATATCACAACCCTGATAAGGTAAGAGAGCATAATCAGGAAATAAGTACACTTTTTTCTCCTCAACTCTTTCCACAATCACCAGCAGCTTTTATGGGCTCCCCACACAGTCAAAGAAGATTAAGGGGGCCCTGCAGCTGTGGGTATTGCAGATACCTAAAGTTGGCTATGTTGTTAATTTTATTGGGCAGAGTGTCCACCAGCAGGCTTTAACTAGGTTAGGGCCACTATATGTGGTAAAATATTTAATGGAATTCTGATGCCTATTACTTGATAAACACTGTTACTGTAACCTGAATGTCTTTGAATTTTATAGGAGATCTAAATAAGAGTTATTACCCACCTGGTTTAGTAAGTATACAGGATTGGTGTGCTAGCGTTTATTGGCTTGAAAGACATGGTATAAAATATCAATTTAAGTTAACTTGCTCTGGTTTGGGCCCCACAAGGAACAGGGGGCCCCTAACGGCTGCAGGGTTCGCTGGTGCCTAAGGCCAGCTATGAGCACATGAACAAGTGATGGGCTTGGAGGTCATGTTTGAGTATGTTAAAAAGTGTAAAAAAAGACAACCAAATACATATAACTATGGCAAGTCTAAGTAGAAATCTGTTAAAGGATTTTATAATCCTAAAGAATTGCAGAATCACTGTTGCCCATCTTGGCATTGCAATATCAAGTTCAGAAACCTGAAAGCATTTTTAAAATATAGTATTGTACCTAGGAATATTTTTGATAAACTGATTAAACTATTTTCGGTGCTGGGTTTGTTCCCTGTCCCATATGGACAATGTGTGACTCTTAGTAAGTTACTTCATCAGAACAGTGTCCCGAGGTCAGCTTCAAAACAGACACATGTGCCTACAATGTCCCGAGGTCAGCTTCAAAACAGATGGATGTGCCTACAGTGTCCCGAGGTCAGCTTCAAAACAGACACATGTGCCTACAGTGTCCTGAGGTCAGCTTCAAAACAGACATGTGCCTACCGTGTCCCGAGGTCAGCTTCAAAACAGACACATGTGCCTACATTGCCCCGAGGTCAGCTTCAAAACAGACACTTGTGCCTACAGTGTCCCGAGGTCAGCTTCAAAACAGACACATGTGCCTACAGTGTCCCAAGGTCAGATTCAAAACAGACACATGTGCCTACAGTGTCCTGAGGTCAGCTTCAAAACAGACACATGTGCCTACAGTGTCCCGAGGTCAGCTAAAAAACAGACACGTGCCTACAGTGTCCCGAGGTCAGCTTCAAAACAGACACGTGCCTACATTGTCCCGAGGTCAGCTTTAAAACAGACACATGTGCCTACAGTGTCCCAAGGTCAGCTTCAAAACAGACACATGTGCCTACAGTGTCCCGAGGTCAGCTTCAAAACAGACACATGTGCCTACAGTGTCCCGAGGTCAGCTTCAAAACAGACACATGTATCTATTTGGTGGTACCAGGTGTAAACAAATGAGTAAAATAAATAAGAAAGCATTTGAATACCATATGGACAGCTTTATTATGTGTAATACACAGTAGAACATTGCAAGAAAAGTATTCAATAGACGTGTATGTAGTAAACTAAATCTACTGAATCTTGTTTTGAGTAGTAGAAAAAGTATTTGCAAAGTATGTAGATATCTCACAGACAGGAAGTGGAGTGAGCTTAAATGAAGAGCTGAAAGTAGATGCTTTGAAAGTTCTTAAGGTGAGTAATGGGATACAACCAAAAAAGACTTTGGAAAAGCTATAAATCTGTTCTTTTCGTTCACTCCCATCAATGCATCCCCACATAAAGTGCGTCACTACAGTGTTTCTGAGCCCAGGTCAGCTGTTAAATACTCTGAAGTAATGAGCTTGGAGAATTAACAAGCATCAACAGACACTCAACGCTCCTGAGCAAGGTATTAATGTACAGGTAAAGCCAGGTGACAAAGTAATCCAGTGTAAAATCCCACTGCTGAGGCTGAAGTTACCTTAGAGACCTGCCATCTCCTTTTCCCCTTCCTAACCATGGCTCTTAGAAAAGGTGCAGTTAGCAAGCAGAAAAAAAAAAACAGAACTTAAAAAAAAGTAATTGCAGTAGCAAAAGCTACAGGGACCCCTCACCCTCACTAACTGAGGGTCTTATAAAGCAGAGATTAGCAAGGAATAATAAATAAATAAATGATTCTAATGCAAATAATTACAGTAGCAGTTACAAGGAAGTGTGTGTGTGTGTGTGTGTGTGTGTGTGTGTGTGTGTGTGTGTGTGTGTGTGTGTGTGTGTGTGTGTGTGTGTGTGTGCGCATGTGCATGCATGTGTGCAGGTCAAAACTGAATACTTATGTGTCTGTGTGAGGATTGAGTGCTAATGCTTTCCACTGTATGCAGATGACTGTTGTTGTTTGTCTTTTGGCTTTTCCCAGTTAGGGGACGCCACAGCGGAACTCCGGTCCACTAATGATTGGCAGTCGATTTTTATGGTGCCGAGTTGCCAGCCCGATGCCCAACCTTCAGCGAAGGCATGCCCATTCATGCATGTCTTTCAGAGGCCACTCGACCGCGGGGAGGATGGTTGACAGCGATGATATGAAATACATTATTGGTACGTTTAGTTATTTCTTCATTTGATCACAATAGGTCATCTGAGTTGTGCACACTCAATACATTTCTGGAGAGATTTAATGTTCATGTTTGTGTGTCTGTGTGCATGTACATGCCTATATGGTGTGTATGTGACTTTCTTTGGGTATGAGTGCATGTGCATGTGTGTGTTTGTGTCTGTGTGTATCTGATTTTTTTGTATGTCTGCTAGAGTGCATCTCTACCTCTGCATCTGTGTGTCTCTCTGTCTTTGCATCTATGTGTTTCTGTCTGCATATATGTAAGTGTGCATGTGGGTGTGTGTGTGTGTGTGTGTGTGGTTGGGTGGATGTATTTCTAGAGGTTAATAAATACTTATATAACATATTTTACATGTAAAACACCTTTTCCAACAAGAATTGCATATCCTATAGCAAGTTTGAAACATGAGGTAGAGGAACTATTTTACATCAGAAAAAAATGTAAACGGTATATATAAAAAAAATAAATTAATTAAAAAAAAAAAACAATTTAATAGTCTATTATCTAAGTGCAATTATAATGCCCTCTGGGGGATATTTCAGGGAAATATTGGGCTTGCAGCATCCACCTTACAACACCCCTTGTCATTCGGCTATTTCCAATGACACCTAATGTGTTCAGCCTTACTGTTTGCTTGTTTAACTCTTAGGCCTGAAGATTGGATCCTCTCTACTAGCTGTAATGTATTTAACAATAGACTAATTTTTAACTTCCTGCTATCACATTCCCAAAGTTTTATACAGGCAACTGGAGGGGAGAGTCTAAGACCCTGGGTAAAATTTTCATGCCCAATACTCAGGAGGGAGTTCAAAGCTTGATATCAGCTTTCTATAATTGCTCTATTACCCCCTTTCATCACAGAGGCCTAAACTCTTTGCTGAGCATTGTCACCACTTAGACTTACTAGCATGAGAATCCCTTAATAATTATGATATTATAACTCTGAGTTGGAGATTTTAAAGCCTGTTCCTCATAATGCCAAATTCTCTGGAAATGGCCGTTTCATGGTTTTCCACAGAAAACAGATCATTTACTTAATCAGCAGAAGAGATTACTCCTGTTTCAAAGACTACTGACAGTATTCATAGAGGTTAATAAAGTATACCATTACATTAATTTTAAGGATATCGATTCTTCCTATACAGGAAAGAAACAGATCTGGCCAGTGTTCCAAGCAGCTTAAAATTTTGTTTCCTGACTTTAGCAACTTATACTCCAAGACATTTAAACCCCTCGGAGTCTCAAACAGTAACCATTCAGTCTCTTCACTTTGTATTATAGCATGAATATATACAGATGTCTCCACTTTAATTATTTATAATTCAGCTATCCTTAGCAGCCATGACTTATTTCAAGGGTTCTGGTGACTGATACCATCAGTTAATCCACAACTAGTAATAAATCATCTGAATAAACAATCATAGTTGGGGGGGGTCACTTTATCATTGCCATTCTAATAACTAGGACCGCTGATGTTCAGGCAAAGATGAAGCCCTGCATCTTCAGATAGCAGCTGAAAAGTTAAGATTGTGGAATGTCACTTTGACAGTTACATAAAAGACTGTGAAATGTGCTCTACTTGTCTGATGTCACTGCAGAGACATCGTCCTTTCCCTGAGGTGTTCTCACTTCAGAGCTGGTTGTATTACTGAATGGGCTATAGAGATTGATGTCTCTATATGGACAATATAGGGAGCAATGACCCCACATAAAACTCAGTTTTGAATTATGTTTTGAACATTTTTTAAATTATTATTTCAAAGCAGAGGCTTTAAAAAATTCCTGGTTAGATGACCTAGGACAAGTTTAGACTTTAAGACTCCACTGGTCACCCTCATGTATTCTGTCCCTACCACCCACACCATGCGTGTTCTATTTTTTATCCAATTTATTGCCTATCTTACAAGAAAGGGATCTATTTACAACACATTCAGTTTATTAATTATTACTGCATGGGGTGGGGTCAGTAGTAGAACCACATTTATAGAATGGTATCATCAGTGCTGTATTGCAGACTTCTGGGACTCAGCCTGTAGCCAGGCTCAAGTTAAGTAGCTTATGCAGAGTTTCAACCAGGACAGGTATCCTGTCTGGTCCCATGGAGCAAATATTTTTACTTTTGGAGAAAACTTTAAGTACATGTTCTTTAGTGTTTATGGGGGCTTGAGAACTATGGGGACTTTAGGGCTTTGTTTCAGAAGTGAAATCTGTGCTAAATTTATTTTCTAGAATGGAAGCTGCAGTGGTGCAGGATAGCGTTGTCGCCTCACAGCAAGAGGTTCTCCCATTCGATTCTCGGCTGGAGCGCCTTCTGTGTGGAGTGTGCATGTCCTCCCCGCGGTCGAGTGGCATTCGAAAGACATGCGTGAATGGGCGTGCCTTCGTTGAAGATTGGGCATTGGGCTGGCACCTTGGCACCATAAAAATCAACTGCCAATCATTAGCGGACCAGAGTTCCACTGTGGCAACCCCTAACCGGGAAAAGCCAAAAGAAAAACAATAACAACTGTTAATGTCCTCCAGGCCTGACTAGGTTCTGATATTTAGTACGAGTTTTGTAAATTGTTGAATGCATTTTTTTTTAGTTTTCTAACATAAAAAAGAAGGATTTGGAGTTGTCCTTGGTTTCAGATGCAAACCTGAATTCATGGACTTCCATATTAGATATAATAATCTTTTTAAAATGCTTGGTGAAATTCATAATATTTTCCTTTACTTGAGGGTCTTTAGATCTACTACACACTCTAATGATTTTTTTCCTTTTATTGTAGATTAATGATTTAATGAGTTTCTTTATTGTAAATTTTATTTATGTCAGTGGACCACCAGGGTGATTTGGTTTCAGTTCTATACATTCATTTATGTGGGTATACATCTCTTTGGCAAATCTATCTGCTGAGGCAACGTCTGGGGTAATGTTGTTATAAGTGAATTTTTAGTCTGTGTCATAGAATTTGAGAAGATTTGTGAGATTTGAATTCTGTTTTACTGGTTTCAACAGGTTTAGGTAGTTTTTAGGAAAAGGTTACTAGCTTAAGTCTGACTTAATCAGAAAGGTTGTTACTAGGGAAACTGTGTGTGATGAAGCTAAATTTTGTTAAGTACCAGGTCAAGAAAGTTTTGTCCTGTGGTTGGGATAGTAATAATCTATTTCAATTAATTTTTATATCTATGCCTAAAATCTTCTGAACATATCCTGTGTTGGTTGTGTAGGTGCTGCATTCATTTTGGATGCTAGTTAAAGTTTCTCAGAATGATGGTGTTCGTTTTTACGGAGAATTCATCCATGATGCTTAGGAACCTGATATAGACTTCAGAGGGTCACAGAAGGGGGTCCTGTAACAGCTGATAAATTAATAGTTAATTTAGTTTAATATGACTTGGGAGTTTTATAAGTTCAATATGTAGATCTCTGAGAATCTGTCTACAGATGATGTGGTCTTTGACATACACACACACACACACACACACACACACACACACACACACACACACACAAACACACACATGGAGTTTGATAAGTTCAATATGTAGGTCTCTGAGAATCTGTCTACAGATGATGTGGTCTTTGACAAACATACTCACACACACACACACACACATATATATATATATATATATATATATATATATATATATATATATATACACACACACACACACACACACACATCTCTCTCTCTCTCTCTCTCTCTATATATATATATATATATATATATATATATATATATATATATATATATATACACACATGGGTCTAGGACTATTCACTGAAAGCACATTTCACTGAAACACATTTGACTGTGCACAATTCACTGAAAGCTCAATTCACTGAAAACACAATTCACTGAAAGTTATATATGGCCTTTTCCCCACTGCAGTGCGACCCTGGAGTTGCCCCCCCACCTATTTTAAATATTTTGAACTATATACATGGATACTTGCAATTCCAATTAATTACTCTTCTTTTCTGAACATAATATATATCCAAACTATGTGGGAGCCCCCACACCCCAAATGTGAGGGGCGGTGTCCCCCATCCCCCTTACTATATATACTAACTCCAGGGTCGCACTACAGTGGGGAGAAGGCCATATATAACTTTCAGTGAAATGTGTTTCAGTGAATTGAGCTTTCAGTGAATTGTGCTTTCAGTGATTTGTGAGCAGTCATTTGACTTTCAGTGAAATGTGCTTTCAGTGAATAGTCCTAGACCCATGTATATATAACAGCAAAATCCACTTCCAGCAGCTCACAGCAGAGTCTCCAAATGTTCAAAATCCACAGTCGTTCTTAAAAATGTTTAATAGGTAAGTTTGCTTCCTCACACCTTAATGAAAAAACAGCCATGAAACTCATACTTATAACCTCCCATAGATTTAAAACACTATTCCACACTATTTCACCTTATTTCCTTACTTACCTATCACATCATGAGAAATAAAAGATTAAGGAAATAAAGTGAAATAGTGTGGAATCCCATGTCTTAGTATTTTTATTATTAATGCATTTTCATTGCCTGCATTTTTTAATGTCTGTATGTAACTTGGCAATGAATGGGTTACTTGTTGCTAATTAGAAATGACTAGCGATGGGCTGTTTTAAATCTATGGGAGGTTATAAGTATGAGTTTCATGGCTGTTTTTCCATTAAGGTCTGAGGAAGCGAACTTACTGTTTGTGAAAGCGATTACCTAATAAACATTTTTAAGAAAGACTGTGGATTTTGAACATTTGGAGACACTGCTGTGAGCCGCTGTAAATATATATATATATATATATATATATATATATATATATATATATATATATATATATGGGTCAGAAAGCAGGGCAGGCACTAAACCCAGGTATGGAGGGAGTACTTTCTCGGCATTTAAACCAGATTTTAGTGATTACACATATGGAAGCGTGCCTTAAGGACAGACAACTTGTTTAGACTTCAGGCACAGAACAGAGCCTCTAGGCATAGAACAGCGTAACCTTAATTCAGCCCTGTTTTGATATTGATATGTCTGCTATGTTGTAATGTTCATTAACTGAACCATTTTTAAACACAGGAATAACAAAGGCTTTAGTCAATATGCAGAAGCCTTTGAACATATTATGACCATCTTTCACAAAATAAGACTAAGCATCTTGTTCCATGCTGACAGATACTGTCCCCCCCCAAAAAAAAACAAAAGACAGTATTTTTTTTCCAGTTGTTGAAGTCAGACATCTTTTCTTGTACCTAGGCAACATTTGTTGAGAAGGAAGGATTCTGCTTAGTATCAGCGTCTTACCTGAATTTGTGGCATACATAGAGAGCTCAAACATGTCTCTCTACATCACCCTCTTGGTTTTTCACCCCAAGTCATATCCACCACATGCACAATTACCATATTGTAGTTATATTTGTCTGGAGCAAGGCTTCTAAGAACGCTTAATACATATAAGTTCATCACTTACCCTGTCTTTATCCAGCCTGGTGAGTGGGGAATCTACGAGTCTCACAATGGGGTCACCAATCATAGGATCATAGGAGGTTACTAGGCTAATAACCCTAGGGCCTTGCAAGCCTAGCCAAGTTTTCCCCTTATTTCCACAATCAGCACCTATCATCCCTGTCCAAGAGGAACATAGGTGGGACTCCTGGGTGAATTTTTGGTTAGCCATCCAATCGTCCAGATTGTGTTTGAACAGGTCCAATGAGATGCTCTGTTTGACATGAAGTGGGAGTCTGTTCCAAAGGAGTAGCAACCTCTGACACAAATTTGTCCCTTCAGCAGGTTCTAGTAACTTCACATACCAGGTTAAAGCCATCAGAGCAAGTAACCTGCGTACCATTTGACTTATGGATATGCAGTATTTCTGATAAAGCAGGGTCATAGATCGCCTTATATGCAAGGCAGAGATCACCTTTAAGCAGTCTGTATCAAACAGGGAAAAGTGACAACGATTTCAGCTGATCCACATAGGAGAGATGTTGAAGACCTTGAATTTTCCTTGTAAGGAACCTTTGTGGTCTCTCCAATTGCTGCAGGTGCTTGGAAAGGTACATACCAAATGGGGTGTTGCTTTCAATTATTGGCCTGATGAGGGAAGAGTAAAGGGAGGTTATAACTTCTTTTTTTCTGGAGGCAATGCCCTTACCTATGAGATGAGCAATATAGAATGCCCTTCTTACCACTGTGGAGACATGGTGATCAAAGGTAAGCTTGCTGTCAACCTGTGTGCCCAGGTCTCTCACCACAGAGTGCGTACTTAGGGTGTTGTTATTGATGTGGTAGTTAACAGGGACATCACTCTTATTGAAAGGGATGCTAATACATTTTTTGCATTGAGTTTAAGGCCATGACTTTGGCACCAGTCATTTGCTTGTGTAAGACCCTTTTGTAGGATATTGACATTGTTCAGAGATTCTATGACCGCTCCCAGTTTGCAGTCATCAGCAAACTTTTGTCAGCCACAGAACTTTAGTTTTAGCTTGCCCTTCAGACAAATAGTTTCCAAACAGTAGAGGTCCTAGGACTGATCACTGTGGAACACCACTGGTTACAGGTCTGCTGTTGGAAGTGGATTTCCCTATTTTGACTATATGGGTTCTATCAGTGAGTCAGTTAGTGACCCATCCTAGCTGGGTGAGTTTGTCAATTATGCCCAAGTGGGTGGTAGTGTCAAAAGCTTTGGCTAATTCTAGGTAAGCTGTATGCACAGATTCCCCCTCATCAAGGGCCTTGGTGACTGTCTCGAAGAAGTCCACCAGGTTTAACAGGCAAGATCTCCCTGTGACAAATCCAAATTGAGTAGGGTCAAGTGTTTGGAGGTTACGAATGTCTGTGTTGATAAGGTCCATAATGATTCTCTCCATGGCCTTGCAGATAAGGCTAATCAGGCTAATAGGTTTATAGTTCCTGAGGTCAGTGGAAGCACCACCTTTGTACAAGGGATAACAGTGGCCTTTTTCCATTCAGTTGGGATGAAGCCAGTGCTTAGACTATGATTAAAGAGAGTACCCAACGGTATTGCTAATTCACTAAAAGTTTTTGGTTCTGGAGTGGTCTGGTATTTTGCAATTGAAAACCTTTGTCAAAGCCAAGCCAGATTTGCAAAAGGTTCAGGACACTCTGCCTCCGGATGAATTACAAATTAAAAACATGACCAAACAAAGGCCTTTTCTATGTGCAGTAAAATTACAGCTCTCTGTACTTCTAAGATGTCTTCTGACACATGCATCAAAGATCAGATGGGATCTAAGGGATTACAAATCATCTCTGCTAAAGTACATACAGGCATTGGTCAAAGGCTAGGATCCAACCATGTACCTTATTAATGGCAGCCAAAGACCTTAACAGTTATGCCAACTGTAAAGTGCGCAAGCCATTCTAACATATTGTTTTTAGTGCATGAGTAATGTGCCTTTAAGTGCGTTGAAGTATGAAGTGTGGAGATTGTCTCACAACAGTCAGGCAAACATTATATATTAGTCTTGTAACAAAGCACTGATTGCCAGTTATACTGATTTAAGAGAAAGAGAAAGTAGCCTGGAAGGCTAGAATCAAGAAGTTTGCTCCTCAACTGTCATTTCAGAGTGGGTTAGCTGCATCTTGCCTGGAAGAACCTCGAAGTGTGGAGTGTAACAACCTAGTCAGGGCTAACTTGTAGAATTATATTTGAAAGAAACACTGACGTTTAGAGTCAAGACTGGAACCTAGTCAAGGCCTACAGCCTGGGACTTCTTTTTAAGGCAGTCTGTGCTTGGAAAAGTTGTGAGAGATAGAAGCACACCTTGATGGAAATAGGTAAAGTTAGTGTTTTGGTTTTGTTTTGAGCTAGGTGGGCTATTAATTTTTATTTTCCTATGAGCTAACAAAAAATAAATTTATGTTTTATGGAAGCCATTTCTCCCATGTCTGCTCAAACTTCACACTGTTTTTCCTTCACACCCTTCACTAGCACTGACCACGATTTTCATATTTCCTCATTAATCAGTGATGTTGGACAATGATTTTGTAAGAAGAAACTCCTTTTATCCCCACTTGTTCAAGGCTGAACAACCGTGGACACAACAAAAATGGTTTTAGTGGCGAAACATTTATCAATTTTCATCTGGTGTGCAAAATTCATGTTTTGTGTCAACTTTCTTGTATACATTTGGCATTATTTCTGGGTTTTGCATTTCATTTTTTGTGTTTTTGCAGCTATCTAGATTTTGGTTTTGCTTTTATGATCACTTAATTATGTTTCATTCTTATCACAGAGTGTTATTGTAACCTTAAACATAATGATGTATAATTTCAGTCATCTATTTGCATGACAAATTTACAAAGCACATTTCTACTATTATAACATATATTGCCCTACATTTTTCTAGTAAAACATCAACATATTTTAGCCCTTGTGGTGCATTTACTGGCCCACTCTTCTATACATCATTATCATGAAGACCACCGTATCATCATCATCATCACTGAGGCTTGGGACTACGTCTTAAATAAGCCTGCTAACGATGATCATTGCATTTTCAGTCCTCATAGAAGTAATTTAATTTACTCTTAAATACATCAGTTGATTCACTGTATTTAATCTCATCAAGAAACCTACTGCATTTATTTATTTGCTAACCAGTTAAGCCAACTAAACATAGTACCCAGTTTCAGAAGTGATCTGGGATCACTCTCTGGTTAAATGACTTACTTGGGATTACAGGATAAAGCTTGTTAAATATCACATATAGGCTTAATGCTCTGAAATGACAGACAGTTACTACAGTCTCCAAAAACCCTCTAATTGTACAGTCCAATTGTCTGAAATTCCTGTGGTCTACCTTTTCTGTGTGTATTGGGTCATTTTTAGCCCCAGACACTCCTGCAAAAATAAGCCAGTTCTAAAGCACTGTAAGGCATTTTTTTCAGCCAAGTAATGCAGAGAATCACAAAGCTGCATAAGTAAACACTGCTGGTTCTGGTCCTGGTCACTTATGTTAATGAATATGGACAAATATGCTGGTCCTGGTCACTTATGTCAACGAATATGGACAAATGCTCTTGTTCAGCCATTGCAGGAGAGGTAAGCCCCAGAGGTATTAGCAGGCATACAGTGTTGGAAGATGGGTGTGTGCTTGTATTAGAGGAACTGCACGTGTTAAGTGTATGCATCTGAGAGGTCAAAGTAGGGAGCTTAGTAAGGGGGTATGTTAAGTGTGGGGGTAGGAGTGGATGTCATACTTCCGCATGCCCCTAGACTAATGACCAAAGTGGGGAACACTAACCATCAAGGATAATGTCAAAGGCATGGAACTGCGGGTAACCCTAATCACCAGGAATAACTTTAAACATGTGGGACATTGAGAACACATGTCACCAGGGATAAACTGTATCATCATACCTTAATGGGATTTACATATAACATGAGTTGGGGAGGAACCATTAGACACCAAGGAAAACTCTTTCATCTCTTCTCATCTGTAGTGCAGTCCTGACTGTACACCTCTCCTCACGTCTGATTTTCATTATAATAAGTTCCTCCTTCTCTCACCCACCTTTCACTTTCTTATCATTACTACCTTCCTAAAGTAATTTTTCTTTCCCCTTAAAAGTATTTTTTTTTTGCAAAAATTTGAGTTTGCTGTGAAGAGGTCCTATACGTAGACTAACGTATTCCCATGAAGTAAATTTATTGCTGCTTGTAAACGGTTTCCCTGTATAAATATCTCCATCTTAAATGCACATGATGCACATGTTACAAGTGGGTTCTTGTATCGTATAACTCCTGACTTTTCTTTTTGGTTAAGCTCTTTTATGCATACTCTTACACTGTATATAATTCTCCATTTTGCTTAAACTTTCATGACTGCTTTAATGCTGGTACAATATATCAAGCGATTTTTCCTGGGCCTCCACTGAAAATAGGTTCATGCTAAATCCAGTCAGGCTATCTCAGCAAACAAAGGCAAAAAAAATAAAAAATAAAAGGAAATTATGCCTTAACGGCACTTAAATATAACTGGGGTTGAGGGGAGCCACTAAATACCAGGGAGAACTCTTACTTCTGATGCCTTAATGGCACTGAAACATAGCGTGGATCAGATCAGACAGAACCACTAGACATCAGCGAGAACTCTGAAGACATGGGACAGGGAACCAATACACACCAGGGATACTTATAAGGGGTGCACCTTGAAGGCACTAACAGTGATTTTAACCCTGTACTCTCCCACCTTGGATATTAGTCCTGTGCTCCACCACTAGACACCAGGCATGTATCATAAATAATAATAAGACCCGAGCATTAACCAACTATGCTAACTGGTACTTTAGTTCAACAGGATTTTTTAACATATAAGGAGGACCTTAGGAGTTGTTCAATGTCTGCCGCAGTTTGTGACGTATGAGAATGAGGAACTGGGAGCATTAACCATACCGCTCAGTCTCACAGCACAAGCGATCAAGACAAAGCCAAAATTAATGGTGGGACAAATTCAGGGATGGATTTTAGTTATTTCTACTACAAAAGAAGAAAGTCACTAGGGTAACAGCTTGTACACTACCATGGATTTATTGATGGATGTGAAGTGTGAAACTGTAATGTCTTGCAATAATGACTGATTGTAGTCATCCATGATTTACCAAGGCAAGAAAAAAGAGACATCATTGTGTGTGTGTGTGTGTGTGTGTGTGTGTGTGTGTGTGTGTGTGTGTGTGTGTGTGTGTGTGTGTGTGTGTGTGTGTGTGTGTGTGTGTGTGTGTGTGTGTGTGTGTGTGTGTGTGTGTGTGTGTGTGTGTGTGTGAATGTGTGTGTGTGTGTGTGTGTGTGTGTGTGTGTGTGTGTGTGTGTGTGTGTGTGTGTGTGTGTGTGTGTGTGCAAGTGTGTGTGTGTGCAAGTGTGTGTGTGTGTGTGTGTGTGTGTGTGTGTGTGTGTGTGTGTGTGTGTGTGTGTGTGTGTGAATGTGCGAGTGTGTGTGTGTGTGTGTGTGTGTGTGTGTGTGTGTGCAGAGTGTATGTGTGTGTGTGTGTGCGTGTGTGTGTGTATATGTGTGCAGAGTGTATGTGTGTGTGTTTATGTTGTAATCAATATGTGCTATTGACGGAAAAGCTAACTAGTCAGAATTACTCTAACGGAGGGATTATTTTTGACAAGTTGTTTTAGAACATTTTATTTCTCCTGGTTTAAATGATATGGAAATGTTCATGGTCCTTTTATGATGAAAATAGATAAAGAGTCATGTGGATTTTTTACAAATTAAATCCAGCAACAAAATCACTTGGTAGATCACTAAAGCCAATAACTCTGCTGGTAGAAGTACTATTCCCTGCACCATAGCCAAATTATGGAACCCCTCAGACACCAGAGTTCTACCCATCATGCCAAGACATAAAATGATACTAAAAAGTCACACTTATGAAGAAGCGGCTAAGCCATTGCAACTCCCACTCCAATATCACCCACCCCATCCAATGACTACCTTTCTTTCCACTCCAATTAACTAATTCTGGATGATACACCCAGTAGATGCTCATAAGCCAGTACTATTATACAGCAGGAACTTCCTTATTGTAACATTTGTTAAAGTCTATGTAACAGAGTATCAAAAGACTCCTAGTTGTATACTGATGTCATATGTTCTTCATCTGTAACAATTGTAAGTCCTACATAGTACCATCACAACCTCAAATCATACACATTTGCACATATGACATACTTTTAATTCAGATCAAAAAAATCTTTCAAAACAGCAGCAGAGGCCACCAAAGCAGACACCCAAACAACCACCACCCTAGAACTTTGCACCTGCAACATAGACCTTTTTAACGAGGTCACAGTCACAGCCCTTAAGGCCAAACACAATGCCAGACCTACCTGCCACAGGACTCATAGTCAGACACACTGACGCCCCGCCACCTATAATCAGTTTGTTTCTGGTCACAGTAAGCTGCCTGTCGGGCTTATTCCTAAGAAGAATCCAAGTCATTCCTTTCATTGGCACTCTATAGAGGAATCAAATCTGTTCTTAATCTTCTGTATTATAGTGATAAAACAATACTGAAAACAGATTGCAGCCCACAAGTCTTTTTACACATGACAATGTATTTAAACCTCTAAGTCTTTTAATTGTCTGCCCCTGAACCTTTTCTGTGTTGTTTTCTCCTTAGCTTACCACATACCATCCCATACGTCTGTACTTACCTAACAAGGGTCATATACAATGGAATAATTACTTCTTGCCCTTCGATCTACTTATTGAGAACAATAGACTTATTTGTCTGATTCCAATTAACCTTAAATAGACACGCTAGTCCATAAAACAGGCCAGATTCCATAAAGCCTACACTAAGTGTACACAATATGCATTCAAGAACATTCTTATCACATTTTTTGTGTTTTCTAGTCACTCAGAAAGATTACACTAAGTGTACATGTAGTCTAGACTGTGGTAACCTTTATGAATCCCTGTCAATATTTAAAGCTGCAAGAATATCTGTAAGAAAAAATAATATTAGGAGGAAGAAGGTGTGACTTATGTCTGTGTTGTCTGTTCACTCAGAACAGTGTACACTTAGTGTAGGTGTTATCGAATCCCAGGGTTAGTTTATTGTTTATTGCAACTGCAAGGTCCTTTGCTTTCTCTTCTTTATCTAATGTTTATCATTTACAAAATATAAGACCTAAGATTAAGGATGGGCTGAGTATATGTAGTGGTTGTAACTATTGTAAATATATATAAGGGACCAGTTGTGTATTTATAAATGGCAGGCAATAGGATATTCCAGGAACTTTTTATTGCAATTCTATGAATGTGAATTATGTCACTTCATGTGGAAAATGTCCTCTCTTTTATATTAAAAAAGGACAAAAATGTAATAAACATTATTATTATGTTATCTCGTGATAATAGAAATGCTTTATATTCGCATCCGTTCGTATTTGATGGAGCTGAGCTCAAGTTGGCAGTATTGTAATCAATAGCATCTATTCACGGAAAAGCTAACTAATGAATTACTTCAATGGAGGGATTATTTTTGACAAGTTGTTTTAGAACATTTTATTTCTCCTGGTTTAAATGATATGGAAATGTTCATGGTCCTTTAAAAATGAAAATAGATGTTAGTCATGTGATTTTTCTTGCCATTAAATCCAGCAACAAAAATCACTTGCAGATCACTAAAGCCAATAACTCTGCTGGTGAAGCACTATTCTCTTGCACCATAGCCAAATTATGGAACTCCCTCGCACAATTACCTCTGTACCATCATGCACCCACTTCAAAACTTTACTAAAAGCGCACTTAAAAACATGCCGGCTATGCCCTTGCAACTCCCACTCCAATATCACCCACCCCATCCAACCACTACCTTTCTTTCCACTCCACTAACTACCTTGATGATAGCAAGCTCAGATGCTCATAAGCCAGTACTTATTATACAGCAGGAACTTCTTATTGTAACATTTGTTAAAGTCTGTTATGTACTTCACAGATAAAGATTCTAGTTGTCTACTGATGTACTATGTTCTTCATCTGTAAATATGTTGGGAACTTCTTATTGTAACATTTGTTAAAGTCTATGTACTTCACAGATAAAGATTCTAGTTGTCTACTGATGTACTATGTTCTTCATCTGTAAATATGTTGTAAGTCTTAAGTAATTGCTATGTAAATTGTTAATCGCTATGTAATTCAATGTAACTACTGTCTGATTATTTTAACTGTCGAGCTTTTCTCCCCGGGCCTCCACTGAAAATGGACCTACGTCCAGTCGGACACTCCCGGTCAACAAATATAAATAAATAAATAAATAAATAAGTAAAATTAAATAGGAGTGTGTTTTAGGTGTTTTCACAGTCTGATATAACCCTTGTGTTGAATGCACTTCCTGTGATGTTACAATGCTATTTTTTATGTTTTCAGTTAATAAAGAAGTTGATTTTTATGTCATTTAATAATTTTTACCTACTAAAATATGGCATCTTCCCTGATAGGTAGCATGGTTTCCAGCTTAATTTTAGCACACTAACAGCTAGATGTTTGCTTACAGACCACATCTTTACAAAGATTGGGCAAGATAAAGTGACAGAAGACATCTTTTTAGATCTTAAGAGGGATTTTGAAGTTGTTGACTTGTTCTGTTGCTGCATGAAATGTCAGATATAGGTTTCTCTGTGGAAGCGGTACAATGGTTTGAAAACTATGTTGAAAACAGAAAATTCCGAATGACTGGATCTTACAATGTCACTCAAACCAGCAGCATACCATTAGGTGTCCCACACGGTTCAGTGCCTGGCCCTCTGTTATTCACACCATATATCAATGATTTATTCTGGATTCTTCCTCAGATTAACTGCATAGTGTACATGAAAGACATTGTTCTGACCAGGTCCAACAAAAGGCCATTGATTCTGAACAGTGAACTTCAGAAGGATTTTGAAGTTATATGAAACTGGCTTTTCAAAAATAAACTGTTCATCAATAAACAAAAACGCCAGTTTAACTGTCCGCACACAATACTACACTCATTCTATCACCTGTACACCTACCTAAGAAGTATGAATCTTGCTGCACTGCTCTCATCTCAGACTGTATGCCAGTTACAGCTACAGCTACTTTACACTCATCTGCAAAACATTAAATAATGGTCCACTGTCCTCCACTCCTCAGCATGATGCAGTTAGAAGCCAGTCCAGTACTGTTAAAAATAATGATGATATTTAGTTATAGAAGCCCCCATTCACACTTAGTACATATGAAAGAGCTGTCTGGAAAATAGTTCCAGCTGTTTCAAACAATCTCTCCGAGAACATAAGGAATAAAGACCAATTACTGACTTTTCGAAAAACACTCAAGAGACCATCTACTCACAGAAGGTGAGTGCGAGTACTGTAGAGATCTGGGCTAATACAATGGTGGATTAAAACTTAATACAGCAACAGAGACGTTTAAGGTCAGTGGAGAAAATGGAGACTTGAAGGATCAGTGGCAAAAACTGGAAGAGTTGTTGGGTCACTGCCCTCCTAACATATTCTTTGTATAAATCGTTTATTCATAAGATAGGATGGACAGTTTTCAGCTATAATTATGACATTCAGACATAAAAACAAAACGTCATCATATATTATAATGCAAGAGAATACATGCATTCATGTGTATCCGGACAATTTGGAATAACCGGAAGCCATATCCTTGTTCTGGAAAAGTGAACCAGCAGCAGAATGTGCTGTGCAGATACAGGTAAGTAACTAGATGGTGTTTTGCTAATCAGAGCAACAACCTGTTATTCTGGAAGATTTTTAAAAACATTCTGGCAATATAATATAATTATTTGGTTGACATGTCACAATATATGGTATGAGGTATATTGAGATTAAATTGGCTGGTGGTTGCATATGGCAATATAATATAATTATTTGGTTGACATGTCACAATATATAGTATGAGGTATATTGAGATTAAATTGGCTGGTGGTTGCATATGGCAATATAATATAATTATTTGGTTGACATGTCACAATATATGGTATGAGGTATATTGAGATTAAATTGGCTGGTGGTTGCATATGGCAATATAATATAATTATTTGGTTGACATGTCACAATATATGGTGTGAGGTATATTGAGATTAAATTGGCTGGTGGTTGCATATGGCAATATAATATAATTATTTGGTTGATGTCACAATACATGGTATGAGGTATATTGAGATTAAGTTGGCTGGTGGTTGCATATGGCAATATAATATAATTATTTGGTTGATGTCACAATATATGGTATGAGGTATATTGAGATTAAATAGGCTGGTGGTTGCATATGGCAATATAATATAATTATTTGGTTGACATGTCACAATATATGGTACGAGGTATATTGAGATTAAATTGGCTGGTGGTTGCATATTATTGTTTGCCTGATTATCTCCTCAGCATGACTGCAGTGGTTTATTTAGCTTAAATACATTTCTGGAATCCGTTATCTTATATCATTCTGTGCAATTGGTAAGTCTTATAAATAGATCCTTTGCATATTTTCTTCCTTTCAGCACTACCAGTTTACCCAATCCTTTTCATGTACAATCATATTGCTGAGGTTTTTCATCATTCACATACACTTTATAGGCATCTTTAACATCATTGCCTGTGTAGTTTTATATTTGTTATATATAGGTAGTGATACAGTTAACCAAAACTTAGTTCTGCAGAAACCCATTCATTTTTGCTTCCTGACAAAGTTACCATTTACAGTTAAATACGTTGCGTAACTCCTGACTTTGAGTGATGTGCCTGAAAAAAAGAGTACCGATTGTGAAATTCTCTGTATTTAGAAGACAGGTAAGGAGACACTTTGTATTGTTGGTACCATTGCTGTGTACAGCATTTGATGTTGTGGTTTCTTGACATGCATAGCTGTCAGTAAGAACACTGCCTCACAGGTCTAGAACTCCGGTCACTGTCTAGGCCTGAGCTCTGTATGTCTTCTTATGTTTCTATTATCTTCCTCTGGATACGTTCACCTCCCAAAACATGCACATTGATTGGCTACGCTAAATTGTTCATATATATTTTGCATTTCTCCTTGCCCTTGTGTTCTAGATCATGACTGTTGAAAATTAAAAAAAAAATGACTTCCAAGACTCAACAATGATAACAAAGTTGTTTAATTAAATGTAGTAAATCCCTGTTTGAATACTTAAAATGAAAATAAAATAAAAGTAGCAACATGATATCCAAGACTAAACTTGGAATATTTTACACTGCATTGATATAATTTACTGGCATTAAAAATAAAAAAAAAATCCATGTAGGCATAAAGGGGAAGGAATCTTCCAGGGCCTCTCTCCCATAGCTTGCTTGCCTAAAAACAGAAAAAAATACTTATTTTACACCTCACTTTATACAGCCAGCTGAACATGGAATATAAATGAGGCATCGGCTAATTTAAGGTTATTCAAGCTGACATTGATCAGGCCAAGTTGAGGTCACGCCATATTGAAATACCTCAAAGATAAGTCAGTTGTACATCACTTAAACAATCTTATCTAAGCCTTTACTGAAATAGGAACATACGTAACACAGCAGCTGAAGCCTTTGCTTAAGCTATGTACTTAGTTCATTCAGATTCAGATGAATTTTCTGAACGTAAATGTTAGAAAAATGGAAATCCCTGAAGTTTATAAGTTTTTTTAATCTTTAAGCAAAACCTGACACAAAGAAATGCCAGTAATTTCTCAATAATTATTTAACACTGAAGTATGTGTAAAGATTATATTTATTTAATTTTAACTTTCAGTTTTAAAACCCTGCCTATCTCCACAAAGCTGAAGCCATCTTCTGTAACATGTTAAATATAACTTAATTTTCTATAATAAAATGAGGTATTCTTTGATGGATTGACATTCTACCAGAACCAGTTCCATGACTCAGATTTATTGCTTATTGGAACAGGATGACTCCTTCATGAAGCTGAAGAGGATAAAGTATGTTTCAGAAAATAAATGACTGAGTGAATGAATGAATGAATGAATGAATGAATGAATGAAAAACTGCTTAAAGTGAATACATTGTTCTACAGTCTTCATTAAAATGGGTCATTTCTAAATATTTCTAAACTCTATCTTTGGCTTATAATAGCAGATACAATTAACTGAAGTTTTGTTTTAGGTTAGTTAAAATGCATTGCAGCTGAAAAGAGATTTTTCATCTAAAGCAACGTTGTATAACATGCAAATCATTCATTAAAATACATTTTCTTTGTTCTTTGTTCATCTCCTTTAAAACAAATACTTCATGTAACACTATATTTGGGAGTCTAAACTTAAATACAAAAAAGATATACATTATTTCTGTTTTGTATGACAACTTTTCTTTGTATAACTAACATAAAGTTACCTGTGTTAGACTGGCAGCATATAATACTAATGGAAATCTGGATGCTTTTTTCTAAACTTGCATTCTCTCACTATGGCATTTGTGCTCATGTATTCTTCAAAAAATATATATTATGTGCCATTTAGGATGTTAGAATCAAGGATATGTGAACCAAGTTGTGGGCTTTACTGTAGAATGTGATTTTAATACAAAATAGCTGTTTTAATTTGTATAGCTATAACACAATTACCTTATTTAAAATGATTGCATACAATCATATTAAAATGTTGGATAGCTATATATTCTTTGTTGACAGTTTTTGTATATCTGTAGGATAGTTGAATATTTTGCCCTTGTATCACATAAACGGTGGTGGTGCTGCGGTAGCGTTGTCGCCTCACAGTAAGACGCTGACCGGTTAGACTCTTAGTTAGAGCGTTTTCTGCATGGTGACATGCGTGAATGGCCGTACCTTCGTTGAAGGTTGTGCGTTAGGGCTGGCAACTCAGCACGTAAAAATCAACTGCCAATCATTAGCGGACAGGAGTTCCGCTGTGGCGACCCCTAACTGGGAAAAGCCAAAAGACACAACAACAACAACAACAACATCACATAAACATACAAACACTGCTATCAACTCTCCCACGTGCTCTCTGGTCACCTGCATGCTTTGTTTAATTGAAAAGTCAGACTTTTACCTCTTGAATTGCTTGATATATTTCTTCTCGCACCAAGGGACTACAATGTATAACTGCTATTGTCATTCTACTCAGTTTTAACATCACTGTTTACTTGAAGTGTTTCAACAATTTCTTGTTTTATTACTATGTTCACCACATATGTTGTAATAAGTTTACTACATTTTATTTGTGTATTATAGTTGCT
>NC_056745.1:116059258-116061758 GCF_019279795.1 Protopterus annectens
AGCAGATGTCAAGGCACTGTATTTGAAATGGTAGCAGATGTTTTGGTGAGGAAGTAAATACTTAATACTGTGTTAAGGACCTGAAAGGATGACTCTGTTAAAGACATGGGAGGAAGGGGCTTGCAGGTCACAACTGCACAGGAAAAGGTTGCCCAGCAATATAAATGGGTATAAGAGAACTCATGTGGGCAGCCTTAACCATTATGACAGGCACCACAGGCAAATGGGTAAGTCACTGGTTCTAGTGCATAAACAGATGTTGAGGGAAGAAATAAGGCATGCTGGGTGTGTTCTGTTTAAAGATGGGAAATGAAAGTCATGGGAGGCAGTAATTAGAGTAACACTAATACAGCTGTGGGTTTTCTGGGGATATCCATTGTTCCAAACTAGCACAGGGGTGTTTACCCTCTTCTGGTTAAAGAGAAAGATCCAATTGCCAATCAGACATGGCTGTTGTTACGCTGTTTGGTAAGGGTGGGGGGTGGTAAAGGGACAAGCAGGTGGCAGTGTTTAACGATGTTCCAATCAACATCACCACTACAGAAAATACCAAAAGGTTCAAGCTGACACTAAAAAACTACCTTGTCAACACACGGATCTGCCTCTGCTCTACAACAAATATCTAATCCCATCTTTCCTATGTTTTTGTGTCCCTCTCCTCACCTTCCCTCCCCATCTTTATAATCTCTTTACAACTTTTTTCTCCCCTTTCATGCCCCCTACATCTTTCCTCTCCTTCTATAGCCCTTCCACTTCTTTTTTTCTCTTAAATTTTTTAATATAACACATCTAATTTCTCCCCAGTAACCTAACCTTAACTTTCACTTTTACTTCTAACCTCTTTACAACTTTCTCTTGCATCAGTATTGCTAATCACTAATCTTTAAATCCTTTCATCTCCAGAACCATCAAAAGTTTTTCTTTTTTCAAAAAAATGCAAAATTACTATGTACATTATCAACCTAGTATCGTACCGTATGCAACTATTGAATTTATTTAAATGTTATTCAAATTAATTGTACTATTCTATTATTGTCAATTTTAAATCATTGTGGAGCTTTTCTCCCCAGGCCTCTGTTGAAAATGGGTCTTTGACCCAGTAAGACTTTCCCAATTACCAAATGTAAATAAATAAATGTTTTTGTGAGAAGTGATTTTAATGATGCAGTAACTTATGAACACGTGGTTATATAATGGTAGGTATGCAGGCAAGCATGTGGAGAAACCAGAAGAGGGAAAACCCAGCCATTGCCTGCACCTTCAACAGAGGCTGGAGATATAGCTATTTTTGGGGAGGACTAGCTGTCAGCTGTGAGCCTGACTCTGGGCCACAGTTGTCAAAAGGTGCTAGCCGTCCATTGAAAAAGGCTAGTTCAAGGAGAAAGTGTTAGGTGGGCACAGTAAGCCTGAATTTAAGACACCATTTTCCAAAAATATCAGACTTCCTTTGGATGCAGTCTTGGGGGAGGGTCACAAAGAAGGAATTGAGACACCTCAGTTCTCAGGTTCTACCTTACAGAACCCGAGGGAAGTAGCTAATGAAGTTTCTGATTCTTAAGGACAGGGAAGTCGATATATTGAGACAAAGAGTTTTTGTACAGAAAATGGACTTCAAAGGCAACACAGAAGAGATGGTACACCAGCTAATAATACCAAGGGCCTGCCAACGGGCACTTTTGACCATAGCCAGTGATATTCCCTTTCCAGGCATCCTACCTCTCAACCTCGTAGCACAATAAATCTGGACAAAGCCTGACAGAATGGGAAGACAAAGGCCCATAATTAGAGACACATTTTAAATATTGCTCTTATAATCTTAGAAAGTTGCTACAATAACAGAATTTGTCTAAGCATGTTTTTTTTCTGAAGGATACAAGAAGTTTGAAGCACAAATGTATATCATTATTTACTGGCTTCAGTCCTCAAATCATCCCAATGTTTTGCCAGAAAATTACAAATTTTATAAGTAAACAAACCAAAAATATGAGCCAAAATTTTTAACATCCTGCAAAAATCTGGAAGTTGAGAGGTATGATGGGCATAAACAGTACAAAAATAAGGATTATACAGAATCTCTACTGGCCATTAATTTCAAAAATGTGACAGGATATGTAAGGAATACCCTAGCAGTTTTCCGGAGGTTGGTAGATGGCATCCTAGCAGGAATGTGAGACAGTGCTCTTGCTGGGAATGAGGAATTCCCTAGCAGTTTTCCCGAGGTTGGTAGGTGGCATCCTAGCAGGAACGTGAGATGGTGCTCTTGCTGGGAATGAGGAATACCCTAGCAGTTTTCCTGAGGTTGATAGGTGGCATACTAGCAGCAATGTGAGATGGTGCTCTTGCTGGGAATGAGGAATACCCTAGCAGTTTTCCCGAGGTTGGTAGATGGCATCCTAGCAGCAAAGTGAGATGGTGCTCTTGCTGGGAATGAGGAATACCCTAGCAGTTTTCCCGAGGTTGGTAGATGGCATCCTATCAGTAAGGTGAGATGGTGCTCTTG
>NC_056745.1:116066758-116091758 GCF_019279795.1 Protopterus annectens
ACCCTACTTTCTTTCTCCTTTGTGAACACTGAAGCAAAGTATATATTTAGAACAATTTACTATTAAAAAGTCGAATGGAGATGCTTTGCAGATGGAAACTCAAAACATGGATGTTTGAATTTCCATCTTGCTGAACATCTCCGTGTTCAAAAGTTTATATCAATAAATGCACTGTGCATTCGCTAATATAAACTCGAAGTACTGTACAGAGATCGTGGTACAGTGCAGTTTGGGAAATTTATCTGTTTTCTCACTGTAGTGTGATCTCGGAGATGGAATATATAGTTAGCAGGGGGTGTGAGGGGTGCAGCCCCCCCTACAGGGGGGGTGCAGGGGGGGCATGATGTTAGGTATAGGAGTTTCCTTTACCTGAGCACCTATACATACATCACGTAATCTGTTCGGCAACAGTGTCGAATCTGCTGAATTCATTCAGCTAATTCAACATTATGTCGTGTTCTACATTTTGACTTTCATTTTTTTTTTTTGTGTCAAATGGAAAAATCTCGACATTTTAAAAGTAGCCATTTAAACCCCCTACATTATCCCCTTGATTATTTTTATTTCAGAACTAAACTGCTTAACTGATTCTTTCTTCCTTTTTTCCTCTAGATTACACCTAAAATAAAACATATTTCTATTCTTTATGCATTCTGCCAGTTTTTTTCATGTTATGCTTCACCTCCTTTATTGCTTTTCTGCAACGTATTTTATACTGTTCTTCCTCCCCTGCTCCTTCTTCTGCCTTGTTCTGCTAATGTGGTTTATCCTTAGTTCTTACTTCAAGTCTTAGATTTTATGAACCTACAATTATCTTCAGTCTATCACCATCCATCCCTTTTTTCTTGGATCTTGTCTGTCAGAGCAAATATTTTATTCTTTGACTTAAAATTGTCTCTTCCCTAACTTGTTTCCTGAAATCTTCCCATCTTACTTATTTAATATCCTGTCTTATAAATATTGCAAACCCTTCATCAGTTGTCTCATCCCTATCATTTCTAAATAATATATAACCAGACACCTCCATACCATACTCATTACAAGCATTTACTCATGTTTCCGTGATACTGGGTAATAACAACTGTTTATCTATAAGCATTATTGGGTGTAACTCAGTAACTCTTTCCTGGAGTTCGTGCATTGCACGATAAAACTTGCCACTCACAATCATGTGTTTTTATTGTCTCAAATGCATTATATGAATATATTCCTCTCTTTAATGGTTCTTTCACCCAGCCTCCATGCAATCTGTAATATTCCTTCAGGAATTACATGAAAAATATTCCTGTAACTGATTTATCTGTGAATCATCTGCCATCCTGCTAAAAATGTCTTAAACCCCACCCCATTCTAATGCCTAAGCAATACACTGGTTATTTTAAAATTGCACAAATTATGAGTCAAAAATAAAAATATATTTTATAACTCACTGAACACTTTAAGCATACTCATTGTATTAGCACAAATAATCCTCTAATTAAATAATTAAATTACAATTGTAATTCTAAATAAGTGAAAAAGGAGCATGAATCTGAGATGCCATGATGTACAAGAGAAGATATCTTCCTTAAAAATACCAAAAACTAGTAAGAGATTAGGGAAGCAGACTTCAACACTTAAAATCTAAGCAGTTCAGAAGGCCACGAAGAACTACACTCCAAAGATGCCCAAAAATATGTATATGCAACTTTTATTTGCACATAAACGCTCAAGTAAATACGTTTTTGTCCACAGACTTCATCAGATGAATTAACACCTTGTTAATTAATAACTTTAATTATTTAAGTTGTGTGTTGGTGTAGTAATTTATTTTGTCTAGTTCGATTTGGTGTTTGACCTTATACCTGATTTGTTGATAAGCTAGGCAGTTTGGTTGAGTTTTGTTAGTTTGCCATGAGGTCCAGGCCTTGTCTCTCAGTTTAAGGAGGGTTTTTGTTTTTTTAGTTAGCCAAGAGGCATAATTTGCCTTTACTCAGACTGTTCTGGGGGGTGCCAATTTGTTATGGCTGTTGTGGAAAGTATTATTAAAGTGTTCAACAGCAGCATCTAGGGGCAAATTCTTTAGAGGGGTCCAGTTAAATTTTTCTGGTGTTTATTAGATCTGGGTGTTAAAATTTTTCTTATTATGGATTAGACAGTAAATGGTATGTTTAATACAGTTAATGTGTTGTCTGAGCTGATAGGTAGGTATGTGGTCACTAACTCTATTTGGTAAACAGCCAGAATTTTGATAGTGAAAGGGTTTGTTAGACAGGGTCCAGTCAAGGATAGACTGTTTATTTGATTTACTCTCTGTTCTGGTAGGTGTTTGAATAATTTGTGTGAAACCATAAAGGTTAATATGATTGCTGGGGTTTTGTTAGTTACATGTTGACCAGTCAATACTGAAATCACCCATGATGATGGTTTCATGGGTGATGTTATTTGAAATACATTGCAGTATATGGTCAGTTGTGGGTACATTATTGCCTGGTGATATATAAATGGCTATTATAGTTAAATGCTTGTAAGGGTTAATTTGTAATTTGGTTAGTAGTATCTCAGTATTGTTGGGGGCTGTTATATTAATATGTTCATAGGTAGGTACTAGGCTATTGGCCCTAGGGCCTATGTAAGCCTAGCCAACAAGGTTTCCTGGCTTTCACCACCCATGGACGCTATTGAGATTCAGTGATTGTAATATGAGGTTGTTCTTAAATACTATGGCTACTCCTTCACCTCTTTTCTCCTTCCTATCAAGGTAGGTGTCCTGTTAGGCTCTGCTAGCAATGGTAAGGTGAGAGAAACATGAAGGATAATGGGTAGTAGTTAGTTTAAGGGACTATTAAATTGGTAGTGATGGGAGGGACTGGAATGATGATGATGTTGAGATAGAATGGAGGGATAATAAGTAATGGTTGCTAAGGGGGCTAGGAAAGAAGGCTATAGCTGCTTAAATGAGTGCTAAAAGTGATTAAGACATGACAGCTGATTGGACAGGGAGTCTAGGTGAGAGTGCTTTGGATAGAAATAAATGTAATTGAACTGGGGGTGGCTGGGAATGGGGGTAGGATAGGGGAGTGTAGTGAGTCTGAGTGGAGCGAGGAAAAACAGAGCAGGTAGAGAAAGACTGCAACTAAGATTTTCATTTTGCTGTTAAGCAAAAACAAAATAAAAACTATCAATAGTTGTGCTCTGCATACAGGTAGGCTGCATTTAGTCTCCCCATCAGAAAACAGCTCCCAATAATAACAATATCTATTATTGAGCACTGTAGACACTTAAAATAATGCCTAGAAGACCTGTAGTGAAGTGTACCATGGAGTAGGTGTTTTCTAACTTGCTGTAGGGAACACTAAACTTCTAATGAGGGAAAAAAGTAAGATTATGTGACAGAAGGGGCTGGGGACTTTGAGCACCATTCTGGCTCAGTGTGCACATCACATAACCTTAAGAAATGTATTTAGAAAGCTCTGTCAGGTTCTGTAGTTATTTAGATTATCTGTGGCTACAGAAACATACTTTTAGTTAAATAGGGAGTTGGTCCATTGAAAATGGAATGCTTAAACATGCTTTCAGCTCTAGTGCACATTCCAGCTGTTTTTATTGTTTTCGTATCTGAGAATGATAGTTGAAGAAGAACCAAAGTTGGGGGATTGTCCATGATTGTAGGTTATTTCTAAAGTGGGCTAAAGACAGATAGAGACAGCAAGGGTACATTAATAGTCTGGTTAATTAGAAAAAAGAAAAACCTTAACCTGCTACCATTGGTATTTCAAGTCTGTTCGGTCCTGTAGTCATGACTTAATAAGGCTTTACAGCTAAAATGGAAAATACCAAGCAAGTTACACTATAAACATACATTAGCAGGAGTTATTGACTGTGAATAACTGAATTTGGCACAATATACTTGCAGCACACAGAAAGCAAGTTAAATTACTACCACTTCTTGAAATATATAGGTTATAGTCCTGTCTCATTAACAATGTACTGCTTAAAGACTCTATAGCCGAGCATTATCACTTTAAACTAATGTAAGCCATCAGTAACTAAAATACTGTATGTATGATAGTATAGTTCCACTTTGCAGCATATAATTTAATTGTTCTCCTAGTTGTTTTATCAAGTGTGCCACTAATACAGTCTAATACAGAAGTATACCTACCACAGCAATATTCCATGCATGCAAGTGCTCTCAATGAACACGCTATATATATATATATCAAGGACCAGTAATCAAGGAGCCTCAATCCTCACCACTAGCACCAGTGGGCAATGTACACTGGGAGGATAACAGGTACATGGAGTAAGTGGGTCAGGAACCATACCCAAGAGCCCTTGGTCAACATTATAGTGTTTACATACCCTTTCAAACATATGGACAAAACTATCAAAATTATCACTCTCTGTAAATTGGGGAAGAAATTTACTGACCTTTATTACTACTGAGGTATGGTTATTTGCTTCCCCCATTACCTCCATGACGCTGGCAAAGATTAAACATTTCCTTTTCATGTTGCCTCTGCCTCTCATTTTCTTCAGCCTCCAAATGCCACAGTCTCTCTGCCAATTCTAGTTCCAACTGTTGTACACCCCCAAGGCCAGTCTGGCTGTCAACCTGGTTGCTGGTCTGTGATGCAGCTGTGACCAAGGCTGCAATCATTTCTGCTTTAATCAGGTTTGTATGCACCAGTCCATTGTCTTAGCACATCTCAGCCAACTGGTTCCTTCTCAGCTTGCCATACTCCTCTGCTAACATCCTTGCCTGTTCTCCTTGACTAACCAAGCTAACAAAAATAAATTAAATTACTGTGATATGAAACTCTGAATGTCTGCTGTGTGGCTGCTTGAGAGTACAACCACCTTCTTTAGTGACCACTGTTTACAGGTGTGATGCCCATTCCCTGGCCCAGCAATCAAGGAGCCTCAATCCTCACCACTAACACCAGAGAGGGCATCTCATATATGAGGAAAGGATAACAAATACCCACAGTAAAGTGCAATTTCCCTTAAGTGCACACAGAGATCACAGTCAGTCCAGGGCTGGTCACTCCCTTGCTCCCCAGGTCCCCAATAAGACTCCCCACTGGCACAGCTATAGGGTCCAGATCTCAGCCTAGTGGGCAATCTAAAATCTCCAGAACCCTCTCTGTCCAAGCAGTGCTTTGTGTCCCTGCCCAAGTAGCTGACACACACACACACACACACACACACACACACACACACACACACACACACACACACACACATTTTGAGATAAGAGGTTATACAACCACACAGACACTACTGGAGAAGGCTGGCACAGGTTCTCCAGCTGTGCCCCATTTACCCAGACTATACAGTACTACCAGCTGCCACCATCCAGCTAATATTATCAGCTAGCCAAAGGCCCTTAAAAGGGTGTACAATTATTACTGTGCAATATTATTATCCAATTGCTAAGTGTGACTAATCAGTCAAGGCTTATTAGAGTGGCTTTGTACACTAAACTCTATAAATATGCAATGTACTCTAGAACTTAACTTATCTCTACACAAACCAGCCACAGTTAAAAGGGTTTAAAATATTTAATAATAAATAATTAAAATCACAAGACAATACTTTCTACTACACAGTCAGTGCTAGTCACAAGTTCAGAGATCACACAGAAATACTTAAAATAAATCAATAGTACAGTTCTGACATCACAGAAAAACACAGTCTAAACTTTCAAATTTCTAGCTCTGTAAAAGAAAACACAAGTCTAAGATAACTTACATAAGACAACAGGCAGAGTGCTGAGTTGGATAGTCAAGACAAAAATGCTTAATGCCTTCTATTCTCTCTGTTTAAATTGCTATTTCAGTTCTGATAAACATTATGTCATATTTTACACTTTCCTGGTGTTCCCAGGCTACACATTAACTACATGCACTCAAGTCACTCCACAACAAGTACAAATATGACTCTGTCATTGGCCATGTTTGAGTGAATGACTTGAGATGTACCTCCCTGGACTGCATGAAAAGAGACATGAAAGAGCTCTCAGATCATGTGGCCCAGCCAGGTATGACCCTAGCCCTGAGTAGCATCCTGCCTTCGCCCAGAATGATACCACAATATAAGGACAAAATGATTGACTTCAACAATTGGCTAAGCTTCTGGTGTCATTCAAAGGGGATCCAGTATCTGTCTGCATGGGATGACATGATCGACAGACCACGATGCTTTGCCAGAGATGGTCTGCACCTGTCATCCCTGGGATTCAGGTTACTGGCTAAGGCTCTTGCCACCCCTATAGTGCCTTTTTAAGGCAAAGTTCAAAGGACAAAACCACCACCGTAACAGGTATAAGCATGCAAAATCTGAAGTTAATGCTACTCAGTGCTAGAAGTCTAAACCTCAAAATGCACTCTCTCGAGGCACTCCTAAAAATGGAGAACATCGATATCTGTGCAGTAACTGAGACCTGGTTCAAGGCTCCAGAGAGCACCCCTGCAATACCAGGCTACAACTCTTATCACACTTTTTGGCCACCAAACCAGGATCAAAACACTAAAGGTGGAGGAGTGTCCATATTCACCAAGGATATTCACACCACCAGGCTGGTGGCCCAACACAATGCATCTGAAATTCTCCAGGTGTAACTAACACTAGGTAAGACTGAAATCCAGTTGTAAGACCCTAATACTGGATGACTTCAACTACCCTGCCATTAACTGGGAAAACTACTCCTGTACCAACATCTTTGCCCAACGGCTCTTGGAATTCATAAATTCCAATGCCCTGGATCAACTAATCCATTGTGCCACCAGGGGCTCCAATATCCTAGACCTGGTAATTACCAACATGGGAAATTGATGCTCCACACCTATGGTCACCCCCTCATTGGTCAGATCAGACCATAAGCTAATCACCCTTAACATCCACATCCCACCCCACCCCCCAGTAAGGAAACCTCCATAAAAAAACTTCTCCAAAGCCAACTTCATGCTACTCAAGTCAGAAGTGACAAACTTCATGACACCCATGCAGACAGGAACTGAAAGTTCAACTGCTGAGTCCTACACTAAGGCACTGTACAAGCACATCCACTCATGCATGAATCGTGCCATCTCAAATAGAACCAAGAGGCTCTCCTCCAAAAGAATGAAATCAATCTGGTGGTCCCCTGCCATAAACAAAGTTTACAACAAAAGGAAGAAACTGTTGCAGAAAAGTGGAAAATCCCAAGATGCAAAAAAACTCCCTTATCAGCCTCAGTAAGAAGCTGAGATCCCTCATAAAATCCTCCAAAGCTAGGTACGAAAATAAAATTACCAAGGCATTCTATAACTATGTCAAGAATCTAAATGGCAATGCTCAGGTCTGCTTTGAACTACAACAGAATGGCATTAAATATACTGATCCCAAGGATATTGCCAATATCCTGGCAGATCGATTCAGTGCCAACTACACCCCCCTCTCACCCCCTAAATGGCCCATTTCGATACTGGATGATTGCCAAATTCTGGTAATAATGGCCACACAAGTAAAAAATCCAAAGCTAAGAATACAACATCCATGGGACTAGATGACATCCCGGGCTGTGTACTACATGAACTACAAAATTAACTGGCACCTCACCTAAGTGTCATGTTTAATCATAGTCTCATCTCAGGCTTCATGCCCACTGAGTGGCGCACAGCTACAGTTATCCCACTCCACAAGGGAGGATCCACCTTGGATCCCGGGAACTACCACCCCATCAGTCTGATGAGCCTGATCTGCAAGGCCATGGAACGTATTATCTTGGAAATTATAAACAAAGACATTGGCAACCTTCAAATACTGGACCCCACCCAGTTTGGGTTTGTGAAGGGCCGATCTTGTCTCCTGAACCTGATTGACTACTTTGAATCAGTCTCCAGAGCTGTGGACGAGGGTAAGGCGGTCCACACAGCCTATCTGGACCTTGCCAAGGCCTTTGACACCATCCCCCACTCTGGAATCATAGATAAACTTACTAAGCTGGGCATTAATCCCTACATCACTCTGGGTTGCCAACTGCCTTACTGACAGAGCCCACACTGTAAAAGTAGCTGACTCCAAATCCAGCTCCAGACAAGTGACAAGTGGAGTACCTCTGGGTTCAGTCCTGGGGCCACTCTTGTTTGGCATCTACTTCTCTGAAGTACAGGCCAACACTAATGGACTCGGGCTAACAAAGTTCACAGATGACTGCAAACTGGAAGCCATTATTGAATCTCAAAATGATGTGGATACTCTACAAAAGGGCCTTACAGAAACAGATGCTTGGTGCCAGAGCCATGGGTTCAAGCTCAATGCCAAGAAATGTATGTTATCCCCTTTGGGAAAAAACATGCACCCGTAAATTACCACATAGGTGGCAGTACACTAAACACCGAAAGTGTGATAAGACACTTAGGGACACAGGTGGACAGTGGTCTCACCTTCGATAACCACATCGCCACAACAGTCAAGAAATCCTTCTGTGTGGCACACCTCATCACTAAGGGCTTTTTATCCAGAAAAAAGGAGGTCATTGTCCCACTGTACTCATCCCTCATTAGACCCATTATAGAATACAATGCCCCATTTGGTATGTACCTCTCAAGACACCTGCAACAACTGGAAAGGCCGCAGAAATACCTCACTAAAAGAATCACAGGCCTAAAGCAGATGCCCTATGCTGACTGCCTCAAAAAACTCCAGCTATACTCTGTCGCATATTGTCTACTCAGAGGTGATCTCTGCTTAACATACAAGGCCATGTCAAACCCAGAGCTGTTGGACATGCTACACTTAAAGAAATCCCAGTCCCTCAGAGCCAGACGCTCCAGGGATCTAAACCTTGTCATCACAATAAATAAAACATGCTTAAGAGATAGGTTCCTGACCCAGAGACTCCCCAGACTCTGGAATAGACTGCCCATACATGTCAAGCAGAGCGCCTGTTTGGCCCTCTTCAAAAGGAACCTTGACGATTGGATATGAGAAAGGAAATTCACCCCAGGGATCACGTCAGTCACTCTGCTAGACAGGGGTCCAAGGAAGTAAATAGTGTGGGAAGAAATAGCCAGAGAATTGTTATGGCTAGGCTTGTATAGGCCCTAGGGCCGATAGCCTAGTACCAACCTATGAACCTATGAACATTTACAGTCTTAACAGCTCCCTTTTGTTATCTTGCAGCTGGTCAGGAACAGAGCAATAAAAATACATTTGCATGTTTAAATCTAGCAATTTAACTCTTGGTTAAAACAATAGAAAAAATGTCTTCATCTAGACTTTTCAGCACCACTGTCCACTTTAAAGGGTTACCACAGACTTTACTTTGGTCAGTAGAGTGCACTGTTGTCACATTTATTTCCAGTTCCACATGTAATAGTATTTCTTTACATTTAAGACATCAAGCCTGTAGTTTACATGGTTTACTATCATTATTTCGAATGACACTCAGTCGACTGCACTATGTTCGACAACGGAAAGTCAAACACGGCAATGTCAAACTTTAAAAGCAAGCCTAGGAACGGGTTTTAACATGGGTTGAGATAGGGACGAGGTTTGTAGCTTAGCAATAGTAGTGAACCCCTATCTCAAACCCATATTAAAACCGTTAGGTTAGGTTAGGTTAGGTTAGGTTAGGTTAGGTTAAATAAAAGCATTCCCTGCCCTTGATGAATCCAAAATGAGACAAGTCCCGTGTTTGGAGGTTCCCTATGTCTTTATTGATCAGTTAAATGATACGTCTTTCCTTGGCTTTGCATATGAGGCTGGTTAGACTTATGAGTCTGTAATTGCCTCGGTCTGTGGAAGGTCCTCCTTTATGCAGGGGAATAACTGTAGCTGTTATGCATTCACTTGGAAGAAAACCTGTATGGAGGCTGAGGTTGAACAGTTTTGTTAGAGTTGTACTAAGTCATGCATCATACTTTTTAAGATGCATCCAGGGACATTGTCAGGAACCATCAATGCAGTATTATTAGCTTATAATAGCACTTTTAGGAATTGATCATGTGAGTTAGCTGGAGACAAGTTAGTTTCACATATATCTTGTGGGATAGATGGAAGGGAAAGTGGGGTAAAGTTTGAGCTCACTTTATCAGACAGTAGGTTTGCTATATGTTCAGCCTCAGTGTAGGTAACATTGCTCACAATCAGCTGAGTGCATTACTGCATTGTGGTCCTGAGATTATGAACACAACTAAAAAAAAAAGGCATTACGATTGTCTTTGGCTTCACAGCTACTTTCGCCTCAAACTTGGTTTTGGTGGAATTTATTAAACTCATGAGTTGCATGTTTGTTTATTTCAATGATGGGGACTCTATCATTCTGAGAATTGGTCCCATTACTTTTGGTCAAAATTCTCTTTATTTTATTGAAAAACTTGTTGATATTTTGAATCCACCATGGGGGTCTCTGTTTCTAGTATCTGCCCTGTACATGTTTCTACAAGGTACAGCTGCATCCATGAAGCTGTTTACATGCCAGTATAGTGCAGTTGTGTACATTTCTGTGTATTCAGTGGAGTTAACTGGGCTTGGTGAGGATTTAAGGCTTGCCAATGTATCACTTGGGAGTAGGTAATTTGTCTTAAAGAATTTTATAAAGATACATTGGATTGAAAGGGTCTCTGGCATCAGTTTTATTTTGAAGGAGAAACCTTTATAGTGTAACCTAACAAATGATGAATATATACCAGGGATAGTGTAAGATGTCTTCATATTAGTAAGGACAAGATCTAAGATGACATTCCCACTAGTGAGTATTCTGACTTATTGTTCCACAGCATCTGTATTGACAAATTCCAAGACTCTCTGTGCTTGTGCAATAGTTGTGGTGTAGGTATCTCAGTCTATAGCTGCATACTTTAGATCCATTAATGGTATTGGGTTTAATACTGAGTGATTCCAGTTCCTGTAGATAGTTGTTGTGGCTTTCTTGGGTCATAAAGAAATAATCAATAGAACCATCACTGAAGGCTCCATTCCTTTTCTCTGGAAAATCTCTCACATAATCCCACTTCACAAGGGTGGTAACTCAACTGAACTCTAACTTTCGGCCTATAGCCGTACTCTCTCCACTAGCCAAAATCATGGAAAAATACATCCATCAACAATTTCTTGACGACATTCTCCAAAATAACCTTCTAGCTGACTGTCAGCATGGTTTCAGACTGTTCCACATTACCACCACTACTCTCCTATCCTTTACGGACTGCATTAATAAACATCGTAATAATAACCAGATCCTATCCAACATCTTGTTCAGTCTATCAACATCTCAACCCCAGGCACATTAGCTCTAGATCCAAACACTACCATAAACTAATAAACAAATTCCTGAAGTTCATCACCAAGTATAGACTCAACCTAATACTTGGTGGTAATATTCACCCCAACCCTGGCCTACTCACTTCAGATACACATACCCCCTCTACTTGTAATCTAAGCTACAAACCTACAATTAATAGGCCAACTAACTCTCTCCTAGTCTGTCATCTCAATATTAGAAGCATTAATAACAAGGTACATGAATTGCATGCACTTCTGGATGTCCACTCCCCTGAGATTCTCTGTTTATCTGAAACCTGGTTAAAACCTAACACTAAAGACAATGAAGTGTTACCACCTGGGTACAACATACACAGGCTGGATTGTGCTTCGAGGAAGGGGGTGGGGTAGCTGTACTCTATAAATCTGAGTTGAATGTCACCATAGATGTAATACAACCTCCTCAGATTAATAACTCTGAGATTCTTGCCACCAAATTGCAACTTAATAAAAATAAATGCATTAATATCATCTGTATGTACATTCCCCCAGGTAACAATATATCTACATTTGAAGATATCCTGCACTGGTTATCATGTCACTACCCCCAAGAAACCCTACTACTTGGAGACTTTAACATAGACTGGGGCACCTGTTCCTTAGAATCCCCAACCACCCATATTAACCTGCATGCATTTACACAAATCATATCCACCCCTACCAGGATAGGTAAACCCAACCAAAAAGAAAGTATACTTGACTGGGTACTCATAAACAGTCACCCCCAACTGTACACCTCTGGTACCCTCCTTAATGGCCTAAGCGATCACCTTCTCACATATGTAATTAAGCACAAAACCATTAATTCCCAACAACCCTTACTCAGAAAGGTTAGAAACAATAAAAACTTTGATTCTGCCAAATTCCAACAAGAACTAAACTCATGTAATTGGTTTATTCTAAAACACCTCCCCTTAGAGGAAGCAGTAGCATACTTTAACAACAAATTCCTTGAGATCCTTGATTTGCATGCACCTGTTCGTTCAAAGAGAACCAAGGCAAAAACTGCATTGTGGCTTTCTATAGAGTCTAAACTCAAAATTACCCTTAGAAACAAAGCATGGGCTTTATGGCATTCTTCTAAAGACCCTCAAGATCACATTAAATACAGGCAATCCAGGAACGAAACCAAAAAATTAATTTTACAAGACAAAAAACAATACTACTGTAATTTACAGACAGTAAATCAAAATAACCCTCAGAAGTTTTGGGCAGGTTTAAATAATCTACTACATCCTGGACAAACTTCAACCCCAATCCCTGCTACTACTATTGATAAAACCCCTGAAGATGTTTCTGATAGTTTTAACCAATTCTTTACTGAGACAATTCAAGCCCTAGCTAGCCAACTACCTCCTAGCTTCCCTGGTCCTGAAAGTAGCACCCCTAGAAACCTACTTGTGTTCAGCTTCCAACCAGTCGCCACTTCACTTATCCGTACCTTGATCAAAAAATTAAAACCCACTACACTTTCTGCTGATCAACTCCCTGCCGAGTACCTGCAAAAATCAGCTGATGCTATTGTTTACCCCGTCTCAATACTAATCAATTGAACCATAGTAGAAGCTAAAATTCTCACCATCTGGAAAATATCCTATGTAATCCCACTTCACAAAGGAGGCAGCTCTACTGAATTCTCCAATTATAGTCCAATAGCTATACTCTCTCCACTTGCAAAGATTATGGAAAAATGTATTCATAGACAACTCATGCACCACCTAATCCAAAATCGCCTTAAGGCAGACACTCAGCATGGCTTCAGTCCTCATCACAGCGCTACTTCAGCCCTCCTAGCCTTTACTAACACCATAAACAATAATCTCAACAATAATTATATATCCTCAGCCCTCTTTTTGGATCTTTCCAAGGCATTCGATATGGTTGATCACCAACTTTTAATCCACACCCTGCAAACATTCTGTCTAGATACTGGAGCCCTCCAATGGTTTCAATCCTACCTGAATGGTCGACAGCAGGCTGTCCTCTGGCAGAACAAACTCTCTAACCTTCTACCTAACACCCTCGGAGTACCACAAGGATCTATACTAGGGCCCTTGCTGTTCTCCATCTTCATTAATGACCTTTATACTGTCATCCCAAAAGTCAGCTGTATCCAATATGCTGATGACTCTACTCTGATTTGCTCAGCCACATCTCCAGTAGAGTTATGGTCAGCTACCCAGACCACCTTTAATATAATAGAAAACTGGCTTTCTGAACATCGTCTGATCCTAAATCCCAAAAAAACTAAAATGCTGTTATTTTCACCAACACTTAGGTCTACCGCTTTCACCTTTACCATAAAATCAAATGATGGCACAATAGGTGTCATCATAGACAATAATCTCAAATTTGACCTACATGTTAACCAAACTATCAAAACCATCAATAAAAAACTAGGGTCACTTTACAGAATAAAAGCCTTCCTAACCCCTCCAGCTAAAATTGCCATAGCTCACTCTCACCTTCTTTCAACCCTTCTGTATGCATCCCCTCTACTCTCGAATTTGAACAAGACTGTCCTTAACAAACTCTCAATTTGCTACAACCACATTGCCAGGTTTGCCACTGGGCTGCCTTTTAGGACACATCATTGCATCAATCTAAATCAGCTTGGTTGGCTTGAACTACCCAGCCTAATCCAGTATAACCAACTGATTATGGCCTATAAAATCCTCTATAATCCGGACAATACTCCTGCACTTAAAAATATTATCACCCCTATAACAATCCTAGACCGCTTGATCCTCTAACAAACTACTAATTCAGACTAGCAAAATTAATAACACAGCCGGTGATTCTCTCTTTGCAAACTCTGTAAGTAGATCCTGGAACTCTCTTCCAGCTGATATTACCTTACTTTCCACCTTAGGTCAATTTAAAACTAGACTCAAACAACATTTGTCACTTAACTGGCTATGACAATGTATCAAGCCTGGCTAACTCTCTCTAGAATGTGTAAAAATCTGTTAACCAGTTTACTGTGTAATTTAATTTAATCCTGACTTGTGCTCAGGATTAACTGTAACCTGTGGAACTTGTCTAACTTGCTTACTTATGTAATCTCTGTAAATAGTCTGTTTGTAATATGTAATGCTGGTATTATGTAATACTGTATCTGCTTACCCTTGGAGCTTTTCTCCCCGGGCCTCCGCTGAAAATGGACATGCATCCAGTCGGACTATCCCGGTCAACAAATGTAAAATAAATAAAATAAATAAATAACATGCTCTCCTCTGCACTCTTCATTGACCTATCTAAAGCTTTTGATATGGTTAACCATCAAATACTTCTCAACATACTCAAATCATTCTCACTTGACACGCAGGCATTACAATGGTTCAAGTCCTACTTACACAATAGACAGCAGGCTGTCCTTTGGGATAATAACCTATCCAAACATCTCCATATTACCCTTAGTGTCCCTCAATGCTCTATCCTGGGACCTCTACTCTTCTCTATATTCATTAATGACCTTTCTATAAATTTACCTCTACCTACCTGCATACAATACGCAGACGACTGCACTTTGATTTGCAAAGCCTCCTCTTCATCTAAACTTCAATCCATCACCCAAACAGTATTTAACCTAGTTGAAAACTGGTTCCAACAACGTTGCCTCCTCCTAAATGCCAAAAAAAAAAACAAAGTATTGCTATTTACGCCAACTATTAAATCCTCCCCAATAGATTTCTCTATTAAATCAAACAATGGTACAATCATAGCTCCTGACCCGACTAGCAAACTCTTAGGTATAATAATTGACCATAACCTTAACTTTGACTCGCATATTAATGCTACTATTAAAACTGTAAACAGAAAACTTGGATCCTTGTATAGGATAAAACCTTTTCTCACCCCAGAAGCCAGATCAACTATTGCCCAGACCCATCTGATCTCCACCCTCTTCTATGCCTCACCAGTTTATACTAATCTTTCCAAAAGCAACCTAAACAAATTGTCCACTTCTTACAACAATATTGCCAGGTTTGCTACTGGGTCCCCATTTAGAACTCATCACTGTCTAAATCTCAAACTTCTAGGATGGCTAGAACTATATAACCAGCTAGAATTTCAACAACTCTCCATTACCCATAACATTCTGTACCAGCCTAGAAATACTCCTATTCTCAGTAGCCTCATCTCCCCCTACACAAACCTTACTACCCTTCGCTCAGCAAATAAACTACTGGTTACCATCCAGAAATCCCACAACAAGGCAGGTGATTCTCTTTTCTCTAATTCAGTGGGGAAGATTTGGAGCAAGCTTCCCATTAAACTTACATCTCTCTCATAATTACCTCTCTTTAAAAAGCAACCAAAAATCCAGCTAAAAACACAATGGCTATGTCTTTGTACTAACTCTGAGTACCCCCCCCCCCAGTACAACATTATTCTATACCTCTCCTCCAATAACCCACATTGTGGAAATAGTAAATTCATCCCTGACTCCCTTCTTGGTATCTTACTCCCAGGGAACTATCACTGAGTATGTTCATTGCAACAATCTTTCTGCTGTGAGCACGTCTTCCACTTTGTATATAGACCAACTATTGTTTCACTATGACTGTAATTACTTCTTTAAGTGTATATATTTAATAACTTTCTTATTTTTCAGTGTTATATTCTTTATTATAACTTGTATACTTCATTGTAAACTGTACAATCCTACCTAACATTCTTTATGATGACTGTCAAACACTTTCCCATGGAAATAGTACTGTGTTGCTTTGTTAAACTCAGTAGTCACATTCTGTATAATTAAGTTCTTTTAAGAAAATCTTCATGTATAATGTATTTAGATATTTTTGGACCTTTTTTCTGTCCTGATTTATTAGTTTAAGATGGACCTTATCTCCCCGGGCCTCTACTAAAAATGGACATGTATCCAGTTAGAATAGCCCAGTCAAAAAATGTAAAATAAAATAAATAAATAAAGGGAGTACTATAGCTAGTTAATATATGGTCTGGGACCTTTCTGATGGTTATTTGAACACGGAGAAGCTCTAGTGCTTCATGCTACTTTACCGGCCTTCACGTGAGCCTCTTCTCAATAATAATTGAAACGCCTCCACCGTTTTCCCCTCCTGTGCAGTAGTTAGTCTCAAGATGTGAAAGGCATTATAGCCTTGCAGAGCCAGAGTGCTCTCCATTATTTTAAACCATACCTCAGTCACTACACAGTTGTCTACATCCTCCAGGGCGAGAAGGGCTTGTAGAGGGTACAGTTTCTTGTTCAGGCTACTTGCATTGATCAGTAACACCCTCATATGTTCCTTTGCTTGTGTCATTATCATGGTAGGTTTATCAGGTTGGTATTGCCTAAAAAAGGCAATACAGAGGTGGAAAATGTCCTTCTCATTAATTCAGACCTAGGAGGACAGATGCAGGGTATCTTTCGTGAAGCAGTACAGTGTGTCAATCATATCCTCCCAGGCTAACAAATATTAGCCCCCCTCCCTTTGAATGACACCAAAAACTCAACCAATTATTGAAGTTAAGTATTTTTTGCTTATATTGTGGCATCCTCATTGGAGAAGGTAAAATGCAGCTCAATGCTAGGCTTATTTCTATGAGACTTACAGTCTAAGAACTCCACCATATCTCTCTTCATATAGTCCAGCAAGGTACATCTCATGTCACTGACACCCACATGTTCTATGACAGAGTCATACTGGTAGCTGTTGTTAAAGGACTTGAGTGCACATGTGATCTGACAGATTCTGGCACCAGAGAAGCAACTAATCATCACTCTTTTCTTGCTCTGCCTGGCAATAATTACATCTGTATGCCTTACAATGGAGTAACCTGTAACTTGAATGTTTGGAGGGGTAGACGCCTGCCTCATTGGCTCAGCATCCATAACTTTGGGACTCCTTGCCCTGTTGGAAGATGTAGGATTAACTTGCTGAATGTGCTTTGTGCCTGTCTTGCACTTTGGAGTTCTTTGAGATTTAGGCAAGTTAATCATTAGAACCTCACTATATGATAAATTATATGTTTTGTCATAGCCTTGGTGAGGTGCGATGTGTTTGTACTGCTGATGAGTTTGTGGGAAAGTGCTGGACCATAGTTTTGACAGGAATGACTCAAAGGTAGGGGGAACTATAACAACTTGGAGTTTGGTTTGTGTAGGATAATACTGGGGTGGACTTACTACTAAGGCATAGGGAAACGCTTAGTTATCTGGTCAAGAGTGTACTGCTGCTCAAGGAATATTTATTTGCACTTGTCATGGATTATTTGATCCTCAGACCTGGATTTTTAAGATTATATAGGTTCTGCAGCTCACTTATAAGGAAAAAAATTCTTGTGCAGACAAGCCACTATAGAGCGAGTCCAATGGCAGCATGCACTGAATGCGTATTAGTGCAGCTTTTTTCTTCCCTTTTTGATGAAAAGCTCATTTCTCACAGTTCAGGGCTTTCCAAGCTTCTCAGAGAACAGGATAAAACTTCTGTGTGTGTGCAGCTCTATACATGTTGTAAGAGATGAGCCAGAATGGGATGCAATCAAATGAGGCCAGCAGTGGAGTTCTGTGTATGCAGAACCTGTAGCAATTCACAGTTCACATAGTTTGTACTACAGGTCAAAGACCCGAGGTGAGTTAGAATTTCATAAACTATAGCTTTTACAGTGGAGCATGGAAAAACTGTAATAAGTGTACAAACAGTAGGGAGAGCAGTACTTGATGTATCAGTGGGGGCTGGGAGGAATGTAACAACATAGCAGACACAAAAACTGGAAAAACAGTAGCAGATGTATCCATAGTAGCAAATTTAACAAACAGAAAGGTGCCAAAATGCAACTTTAAGTAGGCAAATGATGAACAGAATATAAAACGTTGGCAGCAAAGCTGGAATGTAAGCAGCTGTTGAAGTGCAGAAATACAAATCCTTTAGCAAAGGTTACAATACTATACTGTCACTATTGCAATACCAACTACAATCTATAGTATCAGACCAGACAGAGATTAACCTATAACACCACTGGTGGAAAAATGCAACAATAAATGACTAAAGTAGTCTCAGATCCTGCAGCAGTTCACAATTCTCCTACAAGTGCACGACTCTACATGATTAAAGTCCCAGACTTGACTTAAAATCGAAATGATTAACTTTTACAAATAATTCTACTTATGGTGATAGAAGTGGGGTATAATAAATAAACGATGTATAGATCTTGCAGTAATTCACAAATCTTACACAACTGCAAATGAAGCTAAAAGACTAAGGTCTCAAAGCAAGTCACTTTTGATACAAAATTAGACAAGTGCCAGAAAATGCAGAAATGCGTGTATCAAAATGAAGGTTACTGTTAGGACTGCTTGAATGTGTGCATTTCGGTGTGTGTGTGTGTGTGTGTGTGTGTGTGTGTGTGTGTGTGTGTGTGTGTGTGTGTGTGTGTGGGACAAATTATCCTTATACTCTCAGACATTTTTCATACACTGTACCGTGATCTCCATTCAAAAGCTTTGGATTTTCAAACACTCGATCATATAGTCTTGATGAAGTGAATTTCAAGTTTGTGAAAACTCGGTCATCTGATAGGGACCTATATACATACATATATATATATATATATATATATATATATATATATATATATGGGTCTACCTGTAATCGTTAAAACGATTGGTTGGGTGTGGAGGGTGTAGTAGGATGATGCAGTTTAGGTTTTATGTCTTTTTGGATGAGTGGTTACTTACCCTTGGAAGATCTTCATTGTTCCTCTGGTTTGCTGAAATGGGATTTTGATATTTTCGTCTTGATGATCACATACTGACTATTTGATGTAGACACACACACACACACACACACACACACACACACACACACATATATATATATATATATATATATATATATATATATATATATATATATATATACATATAATAGACACACACACATACACACTTTTTTTTTGGAATGGAGATCACAGTACACTATGTATGTATATATATATATATATATATATATATATATATATATATATATATATGTGTGTGTGTGTGTGTGTGTGTGTGTGTGTGCGTGTGTAAATTCCAGCATAAATAAAAATTCCAGCCAGTCAGCTTCTCAGGCTCTGCATTGTCAATCCATGTTGGTCAATATATGCAAATGGTCATCAGCTGTGTAAGATTAACAACCCCCAAGAAAAGGGATATGAATTTTCCCTGGAGATTATGCAATCTCACTGTTAGCAGGGGTTGTATTTTTGTTGATGTAAGTGTGTCAGTGTAAAGCATGCTGATATTTCCAATGATAGACATTAGTAGTAGATCCAGATAGACAGACAGATAAATAGATAGATAGAAAGAGAGATAAAAAAATAACACACACATCTGCAGCTAGATAGAGAGATAAAAAAAATGACATGCACATCTGACCCTCTATAAGATGGAAATATACTAATACAGTCATGTAAAAATCTATAGTACCACCCCAGTCCATTGTGGCTCTTATCAGAAACAGCTAGCAGTCATTTCCACAAGAAATTGAGCATTAGGAAGATAAAGCCATAACACAGTGAAAAGATAGTTTTATTATGTGTTGTTTCCCTTTCCATGTTTCCTCAGAAACTTTTTCTTATTGTCAAATCTGTCCATTACTACGCATTTCAGTCTATTTGCTTGCTTGTGCAAGTTTGTCTAATAAGGAAATGAAGACTATAAGTCATCATTCGTATAAGAATAAGTCATTCTTATAAATATTTGATGTTTTTCTTCAAAAAGCTTGTTATACTTGTCAGAAAAACATATAGCTATCTGGTGTACCACATGCCATTAATATGTTTCTGTTCTCACATCAGCGTTATATTTTTCAGGTCTCAGGGTTTTCATTATGTTTGTTTTAGTATCTTACTAAAGGATTAAGACTTACTAGGTTGTCTAGAAAATGCTAAAAAAATATGTTGCACACTTTCGCATACTCAGCTGTAGTAAAGAAGACCACTGATAGCATTCCAAAGAGGTAGCATTACGTTTGCTGTTCCTCACATCTTTGTATAGATAGTACACTACATGGTGATATTACTACATTTCATTAACGTTCAGCAATCGTTTCTGTTTTTCTGTTTCCCATGTACATTGTCATCTTGGAACAGCTGACAAAGTCACATCAAGATTTGCCTTCATCATTTCAAAGCAGTGTTTAATTTTTTACAAAGAGTTATCCATTTAGCCTGTATTGGTTCCTACCTCAGTAACTGTTCCTTTGTCACCAGGGGTGGTGTCATGTTCTCCGCCTGAGCCCTGCACCACAACGACCCCTGGGGCTGTGTTCTTAGGGCTGCCCTTTTCTCTATTTGCCTCCTCCTTCTTGGTCAACTCGTCAGTCGATGCAACCTAGGATATACAATACAACACACCTTTTATTGTAAATTCAGCATTAAAAGCACACATCAGTAAAGTACAACTTAGTTTCATCTCATAAACTTCTGTGGAACCTGTCGCTTTATTGTCCTTGCCCTGTGGCCCCAAGGGAGGACAGAGCTTAGTGGTGTGGACTCATTTTCCCTATCAAGTGCTGCAAAAAGTACTGGTGAAATTGTGATAACAGTCTTTCCAGAATCAGGAGCAGGAGAACCTTGTATATCTCTTTTACATTATGCTTTTTTGAGTGAATGTAAGCATCAAGTCATTTGACGTCTTCTAATATCATTTATACAAGCTACCACTGCAAGACAAAGGCAGGTTAGCAGAGAAAAAAAATAAGGAAAAAATAAATTCTTGGAATTAATGACCTGTACTTGTGTGAGAACTGAAAGATTGCGTTTTCTGGGTCTCAGTGTGTCATCTGAAAGGTCTTTCATGTATTAACAGTAATTTGTAAAGGTTTTAAAGTTATCTGTTTTTGTTTTGCGTGTGTGGCAATAACGGTATCACTTCCCATAGTAACAACTGTTATGTGTGTTATCCTTGGTGGAATTATTTATTAGAATACCAACAGAAGCTCTGTCATGATACTTTCAAGCTGAGACTATCAAGACAGCAGTTTTGTTGGCATTCTGACATTTTTTTTTCTGAAACTCCACCCCCTGTCATGCTAGGTTAGCAGTGCTAGAGAAGGACTAGAAATGGCTGAAGCATGGCAGGCTTTTTTGAGAGACTTGCTCTTATTTTTTTCCTAGGCTCCAACAGTAACAAGATGAAAACACTGTAAATGCATTCATTCAATTTTGTGTCCTAATCAGTATTGAACTGGGTGTATTACTATTTTATATGACACTACTTTTCTAGGAGTTATGGTTAGGTTTGTGCGATGGTGAAATAGGTTGTACCTATGTGCTGTATTGCTGGCAGACTTGCACTTGTTTCAGTTCATTTTTAAAACGGGTATGAACAGTGTGCGTTGTGTCTGTGGAAATAATTACTCATTTATGTATTGTTTTCCAGCATCTAAGCCAAGATATGATGTTATTTGTGCTATGCATACCTCTCAAATGTCCAGAATATTGTAAAATATCCCTGACTGGTTTCACACACACACACACACACACACACACACACACACACACACACACACACACACACGACTCACATGTGCCCGTCACAGTCTATCTGTGTGATCTATGACCAGCACTGTCATTGTTTTATCCTCCATCGCCCTCCAACTAGTTTCAGGAGTAAGCCTTTGTTTCTTCATAAACTGCACTAGATACCCTGTCCCAGAGTTTCGTACTACATTTTTCTTCATTAATAAATAAATTAACTTAAAAAAAATGTTTACATTCAGAAGAACTGAATCAATGCACCAAATTTCACTCCTTTATCCCAAGGTCACGTGTGTGTGTGTGTGTGTGTGTGTGTGTGTGTGTGTGTGTGTGTGTGTGTGTGTGTGTGTGTGTGCGTGTGTGTGTGTGTGTGTGTGTGTGTGTGTGTGTGTGTGTGTGTGTGTGTGTGTGTGTGTGTTAGCAATGTATGACACAGCTTCTGTGTGGATCAATACAATGCCTATTCCTAAGTGCTGTTCATAGCTAATTTTCAAATAGCCTCATACTATTCATAACTTTCTTCCATTCATTCTAAACAAAAACACTTTACCCATATACATACTGTGCATCACACAATGAAAAATAACAGAAAAAAGGTAAAAATCATTGTAAATCATGAAACAGTTATTGAGAACCCACAGAAGCAGGCACTCCAACAATAAAACAACCATGAAGGTAGAAATAGTGACAAATAACTTTAAGATGGTATAAGACATATAGTAGTTATGAGAATTAAAAGTTATGCAGGCCATCAAAAGCCCTAACACATAATTTTGGCCAATAGCTGAAATAAAATGTCAGAAAACTACATAAAAAATGATATGATACTCAAAGGTCTTTCAGAGAGCTAATGTGTTAAGTTAATGAAAGTTAATTAAAGGTATGGCATTTGCAAGTGGTACACATAGTAATATATACAGAGATGTAAAGGTACATTTTCATGAAGAATAGTACATAAATGTATATTACACAACAAATATAGAAGCTTCAGAGATCTGCAAATGAACAACAAAGAAGTGCTAGTACATAAAAACAGCAAGTTAAACTATTAACTTAAAGTGCTATATTCCAAGTAATTTGTCAATAGTGTCATAAATAAAGATATCTGAAAATTAGATTTTAATAACTACATTGTCAAAACATAACGACAATTCCATTGTACATGTAGGCGTTTTTTTTTTTTTCAAAAATAGCTTTAAAAGCCTTCTTTTCTTGAACATAACTTGAAGCATGAGATAACTTTTTCCAGACTTCACTGACGCATACTGGATAGTAAGAACCTCTGTTTACTAATTTTCTGTGGATTTATCCACTTCCATTGAGGAGAATACATTTATGGGATGAAGGGATGGTATAATGGTTAAGGTGCAGAGTTTAATTTTTACCTTTGAAAGGGAAACTGGCTATGCTTAAAATGTCTCACAGGTATGGCTAGTACTTAACTATGAACCTAAAGCATCTAAAGTGTCCTTTCTGAATAACTCTTCCACATATTGCCTGTGTGGTCTTTCCCACATAAAAAACATCCACATCCTTATACTTTGCAATGTAAACCACATAAGTGGAAATTACAGTCAAAATAAACAAGGAAGCCCTTATTTCTGGGAAAAAAATGACATTTCATTCTGATCTTTCCCTATAATACCAACACTGGGTACAATTCTCACATTTATATGAGCGTTTCCTATTTATTTTGCACACTTCAACTTTCTCATCCTTTCTTTCAAATATATGTTTAATATTTCTGTCTTTTTTATAAGAGAATAGTGGGCCCTCCCCCAGTACTTTACCAATTTGCCCACAAGAACTCAAAATTTGCTAATTATTTTCAATAATGTTCTTAATATCATAATAAGCAACTGAATATGTAAGGTCTATGGACATAGTCCACTCAACATTTTTGTTTTCATCATTAACTGCCATTATTTCAGTATTATATTGCATTGTTATTTTATAATGCCTTCTTGTATAGACTTATCAGAATAACCTCTAAGCAGCAACTTTTTAAAGGTAACAGATTTCAATTCTCTTTCCAAAATTCTGCTGTCACTGGGAAGTTGAACCACATTTTAGCTAAACTGCAAACAATACCTTCTTTTAACCTTTTCGGATGCATAATGTCAAAACTGAACATCCCATTATTAATATTCTTATAACAAATCCTAGTTGCCAATCTGGACTGATCATCCTTATAAATCATCACATCATACAAAACTATACTATCAAGGGAAGTGATGTTTTTCAAATTTAAAAATGTTATAGAAGCATTTAGTCCTTGAATAAGCAAATCCAACTTTTCGGATTTTTCAGCGCATATAAAAAAGATATCATCCGGAAATCTGTACTATCTATTAACAAAAATAAAATAGGACTAGTATACACATACATGTTCTCCCACTGGTACAACAGCAAATAGTCATAACTGGCTGCTCCTGTGGTACCCATTGATATACAACACTTTTGACTATAATAACTTCCATTGCACACAAAAAAAGTTTTTTATTCAAAATGACGTCAAGAAACTCAGTTACTAACCTTAATGTTTTATTGTTCAGGCTGGTTTCATTCATCTATGACCCTTTCAATACCAGTGGCATATGGAATACATGTAAACAAAGACTGAATATCTGCAGCAACCAGACACCAATGCTCTTCCACATCAGTATCCTTTAACTCACTCACAAAATCAAAAGAATCCTTGATTTATGATTTAGCCAGAAATGCAAATTTGTTAATGATATGATCTGAAAACATACTTAGGGGCTCAATTCTAAAACCTGCCCATGCCATAGTTGTTCTCATAGGAGGGCTTATCTAAATCCTTGTGTGTCTCTGGAACCCCAAACATGATGGGAATATGGGGCTTCTCTATCATTAAATAGTCATATTGAAATTTATTTAAAATACATTTTGAAACTATTCTAAAAGAAACATATCTATGCACTTGTAGGAACTATATCCATCCTGTTTTGTAATTAATTGATAGTGGTAATCACTAAGCAAAATAGACATGCTACTGTGGTAATAAGCTGAGTACTACTAATGCCCCCCATTCCACCTTAGATATTCTAATATTGTTATTAGTGGCTAATTCAAACAGCATGCCTCTTTCACTGGCAGATAAATTAAAATATTGTTTAGTTTTCTTACCTAGTAACACCTTAATATCCATGTCACAGGTCCTTTCAAATGACAAGCCCAAGGGATGTGC
>NC_056745.1:116096758-116136758 GCF_019279795.1 Protopterus annectens
TGCTATTATTGTATGTAGCAACAAATGTATGATGAATTAAGGAAAGTTATCTAAAGGGAACCTTTTTTTTTAGGCTGGATAGAATTGCAGAAAATTGCATTGCCTGCTGTGTGGTATGTTATGTGAAATGTTTCGCTCTCCATGTTAATACTTAGTTTTGTAAATTTTGGAGGCATAAGTGTCCATAAAAGGCAAGATATGAAAATGTAATTTACATATTTAATTAGCCAGTGGTGACATCCCAGCAAAAGGAGCACTTGCTGTATCATATGCTTTACAATCTAGTCATTATTAGTGCACATCACTGATGATTACCGCTCATTGCTGATAGTTGCCATATATTTGGTGCCCCTTAACTAGGTACATAACTTATGTAACATAATGCATAAAAAGGAAATTGCTGTAATTATTAAGACTAAACACAGATTGCTGTCTTTATGCTGTCAGGTACAGTCAAAAAATATTCGATAGTGCAGAATGAAGGACTGTATGAACATTTGTGGAGGTATTTAGAACTAATTTTAAGCCAGCAAGTGCCAGTGGTGGTGGGTTGCTCATTGCAGGGATTGTGTCAGAAAACAAATCACGGATTCAGCATATGTTAGGTCAGTAAGCTGTCAGATTGTCTCTTGCTGTTAATGTCTTTCAGATGAACATATGCATAACAAGGCAAACTAGCTTTGAAGAGAGAGAGTCCAGTGAGTAAGATGAGGAATTATGCTTTCTTAACTTTTTTATTAACATCACACATTGCGTAGTAATATGATTATACATTGTTATTAAACAAAAACATTACATTTCATTTGTATTTATTATACAAATATGACTTTTGTCTTAACAGTTATTCAATTTAACATTGCATAGATTGCTTAAGTCCTACCTTCCCTAAAATATCATTCATTATGAACATTATTTTATATATATTGTTCCAACATATTCCATTTATTTCTATGTTGTTCACTTCTTTCCATTCCTAAAGATCCCACCTCCAGCCATTTTATCTCCTTTATAATGCTAAAGCTCAGTTACAGTTGGTTTTGCTTGTGATTTCCATTTCATAGTAATTGCTTATTTTGGTAGCCAATAGCAGTAAATGTAACATGACCGTGTTATAATACCCACCCCCCAACAGTTCTGACAAAGCACTCTGTTGGGAATTTCAAAAATGCACACGCTGATACCGTGGATAGCTTTTTTACCATAACGGTTTATTAGCGTTGTGACTTGCACTTTCCGAAGCTGTTCACCATAGCATCAGTCTTATGGTTTGTACTTCCAATTTATCCGAGATCACTGGATTGCTTTTATAGTAGTAAAGTTTTTATCCACCCCTCTCAGCTGCCACTGATTTTGTCCCAGAAAGTTTTTTCTCTGGTATTTCATGTGGTATAAAAAGGTGAGGGTTCCTATAGTTGAAGGTGTTGTGTTTTGTAGGCCTTGAATTTTACTCTTCAGAAATGGAAGGTAGTACAGCTTGATTACAAATGGTGTTTTAAAAGCTGTCAGCTTGTGCTAATGACTTATAACTCTGATGTGCCCTGAGTAAACATGAGCGCTTGGAGGTAAATGATGGTGTGATGACTGACATTATTTGTTGACTGTGACTCACCATCTTTTAGCAAAATTAAAGATGTCCCTTAAAAAAAAAAAATACTGCGGTGTTGGTGCTGTGGTAGCGTTGTCGCCTAACAGACGTTGCACATTCGATTCTCAGTTAGAGCATCTTCTGTGTGGCGACATGCGTGAATGGGCGTTCCTTCATTGAAGGTTGTGCGTTAGGCCCAGCAAGCCAGCATGTAAAAATGTACTGCCAATCATTAGCGGACCGGAGTTCCGCTGTGGCGACCCCTAACTGGGAAAAGCCGAAAGGCACAAACAAACAAGAGAGAGATGCTAAATATGCTTACATAGTCCGATTTTCAGCTGTAAGCATACACAGGTTCTTAAGGGTCCAGTATTTCACAGAATGTACTCGTATTTTTGGTCTGCTTCTCATAAATTTTATTGTCATTCTTTGTTACGTGTATTCCACTACCTGTTTATTCCAAAGCTGTCAGTATCAGAAGAAGAGAAAGTAAATGTGTGAGCCACAGCTTTCAACCAATCAAGGGCAAATCTAAATAGAATCAGGGGCAAATCCAGAAATAATAAGGGACACTAGTTTTTACGTTAGTACTGTTAACTTGAGACATTGACAGAAAAAGAGAATGCACATTAATTTACACTTTCTGAACTAAAAAGTCTCTAAATCTAATTATTGTCTTTATGTATTAGGTGTAATTCACCTTTTCACTAAAAATCATAAATGTTAGTAAGGATTAAGAGGAAGGGACAGAGCTAAAATATGAGTCAAAATCAGGGACAACTGAGAAGTACGCCTCGAGCTAAGATCGGGGACAGCTGAGTGACATAGGTTCGACACGCGAGGGTTGCACAAGCAGCACGATACTGTGTCAGTAAAATCTTTCCGACTTTCCTCCTGACGACTGGTCAGTGACAAAAACAACCAGATTTATCCTGAGAGCTGTGGTTTTGGTGAGATATGGAATCTTATCTGACTGGTTGTGCTGAGTGCTGAACCAGCTGTTGTAATAGTTCACGGCACTTTAGAAAGAGTGCACATAAGCGACAGTAAAAAAAAAAAAAAACTTACCAGTGTTGAGTGCAAAAAGTTTTGTGTCAAAGTGTCTGAAAGCACAGACATTTGGAAGAGTGAGACTCAAATACAACTGTTAAAAATAATAAAACTAGATAAGGAAACGTTCATCTTGATTTATAGTTTCCAGCGGTGGGCACAACACAGATTCTTACAGACTCAGCAGTACCGCTAAGGCTAATTTTTGCTTGCTTCAAAGGTATGTTTCTGGTTTTCAGGCAAATCACTGAGGGGTTGAAATCACTAAATAATGACAGACATTTGAGTTTCAAGTCTCATACCCTTCATAATATGGACGCTGATGCAAAACCTGTTACTCTGGCAATTTTCAAAGTTTATAATAGCAGTATTTAAAATGTCTGACCCCCATAATATTTGGCTTAGACCAGATGTCTTGCCTAAGAGGTGTATGGTTGTAATGGAGTTAGGGTTACCACCTGTCCCACTTTGCAAGGGGCAGTCTCTCTTTGAGCAGTTGTGTCCTGCAAAAATATTGCAAGAATGGCAACTGTCCTGAAATATTACGGCAAAATTATTTCCTATATTCTATGTAATAGTTGCATAAAACCGTTATTCTGTATCAGAAACACCTAAATGTAATAAGAAGCAGAATAAGCAACTAAAATGCTACAAGAATAAGCTTTCATTTAGGCAAAAAAGTGAAGTTCGGTCCCTTGTACTGGCCGAGTGGCCATGGGTATGTTTTGGCCTGCAAAATGTGATGTTTATACCACAATTGTCCCACTTTGGCCATCGGAAAAGGTGGCAACCCTAAACGGAGTAGGACTATCAGCAGTGCAAATTGGGTAAAGCTGGGCTAAACATTTTCATCATCATCAAGGAGAACAAAAAAACAATTCACACTTACATTTTTTTTATTGGAATCAACAGCTGCTGTTGCTGGCCCCCAGTACACTGAAATTTGAAGTCTTTTGTGGTGTCGAGTGATTGGACTGGGGCACTGGACAAGTAGTAGTGGATACACACCACAGACAGTTCCTGTGCATGCCAAAACCTTCCGACCTAATCAACACTGTAAATTGCTTGTTCTTCAAATTGTTCATTGCTCTTTCTATAAAATGGTGGTCAGAGTATGTTAAACACCTCCCTCTCATGAGGTTCGGGATTTTATTTCAGCTTCGGTGGTCTTTGGCGCTCAAAAAATTGAGCTGAGCTGATTGGTAATCTCAGCTTGCAGCTGCAAGCTGATATTAACGAATCAGCTTCAAGAAAGGTGGGACTAATGGGAGCAACACAGAATTCCGGATTTACAATGTAAAGTCCAGACAACCAGATAAAGCCCTTTATTTCCGGACAATCTGGAAAAAAATAGAGAGGTGGCAACCCTAATTCTGATTCAAACATCATATATTTTGGCCAAATTTCAGCAAACTGATAGAATACATAGAACAAAAATACAAGGAATATAATTCTAATCTTATACTCTTGAGTATTTTTATTGCAGTAACAGTTGACTTTATTGATAATATATTTATAAAAAAATCACAAAGTGGATCTGTTTTTACTCTTATCAAATTACAGGAGTATCCTGACACCAGCATATCCATATGCTTTAGATAACATGTTCTATTTTATTGCGTTACATGATGTAAGATGCGTACAAAAACCCAAAGGCCTAACGAATAAAACAGAGTTAGTTTATTGGCTGATTAAGCCCTTATTTTGATTGTACACATACGGGTGGGAGGAGTCAGTAGATGCAGAAGTTAAACCAACTTAAGGAGGGAACAGAACATAAGGTATGCAGTTAAGATTAAAGTGTACTACTATGTATCTCATGCATCTGTGTTTTACAGTGACTTTTAATTTTTGGATATATTCCTGATGTTAAAGCTGTAAGGGTTTTGAACACAAAATAAATGTTGTGACATGATTTTAAGATTTTACTTTCACTGTCAATTCAGTTTTTTTATGACCACACCCACAAAATTATATAAACCTCTGTATTGCCAATGATTTGCATACATCAGCAAAGCATTCTAGGTAACCAAAAATGACATACCCCTTTAAAAACAGATGCTTACTTATATTACAATTTCAATCATAAATTATCACCTGTTTGCATTTTCAATGTAGTGTGTTCGATTTGTAAGACATACCTAACAACTTACTCTTACTTTGATATACACAATTCCTGTTGATGCAGTTAGCATGGAAAAAACAGCAGATTATATAATAATGTAGATTGTGAGGTGTTGTGAGTTCAGTTTCACATGATGTCATATCAGGAGTTTTTAGCTTTAAGAAAAATTTCAAGAGGCTATCCTTATCAACAAAATTAATTGCAAACACAACACGCTTTTTGCATCAAACACTGTAAAATTTGATATTGGGTATGTTAAGCAGATTTTTGCCATCACTAAATAGTTCTTTTATTTAAATTAATTTATTTTATTTATTCTTTACTGGCTGGGTTAGTCCCACTAGGCTAGCAGCCTCTTTTCAGAGGAGACCTGAGGTGATAGTTATACTACTAGAGGAAATTGGGCTAGTGCATCGAGAAACTTCCCTACTCTTTTCTATAAGTGCTGTGCAACGGTTTACATCCACCTGAGCTGCCACCAACTCAAGCAGATTGGTCCTCAGTTTAACATCTCATCTGAAGGATGATACACTCAGGAGTGCAGCTCCCGTCTTACGCTTCACTGTAATGTCAGTAATTGATCTACCTGGTGTAGAAATAGAACCTACAGCCTTCTGCACCTAAGACAAGCATGCTGCTTGTTGCACCACTAACAGTTAACTAAACAACTTCTTCATACATACTCACTGAGAGTATATGGATGTGTGAGACAGTGGTTGTCGTGGTAGGTCTGGTTCTTCTTATTTAGTAAGTGCCTATTGTTGTAAAGGAGAGGTGAATAAGAAGGTGTTGAGAGTTTAGGTAGTGTGTGGTACATATTGTGTAGGTACAATATGGAATGAGTAACTGAATATGCAATGTGGTTTGTTTGTGTCTTTCGGCTTTTCCCGGTTAGGGGTCGCCACAGCAGAACTCCGGTCCGCTAATGATTGGCAGTAGAGTTTTATGTGCTGGCTAACGCACAACCTTCAATGAAGGAATATCCATTCACGCATGTCGCCACACAGAATATAAATGATAAAAATAATGACATTGTGTGTGAGTGAGTGTGTGTGTGTGTGTGTGTGTGTGTGTGTGTGTGTGTGTGTGTGTGTGTGTGTGTGTACCAGCACACAGGCATGTGCAGCTAGGAAATATAGTGTCTATTTGAAAGTGTTAATTACAGCGTATGTCAATTGTGTTTGGTGAGGACTGTATGAAAATAGACAGGAGACTGCTGTACAACACAGGTGTTTGTGTGACTCTGTGTCCCAAGCAAGTGCAGTCTCAGAGTTGGTTATATAAGTTTTGGGTGTGGGGGCTTTCCATCTTGGGTCATGTGGGATACTTTACCCTCCATGTAAAATGCTTATGCTTCTCTGCACATCAGGCATGTGGATATTGAATAGCATATTAGTTTATCATGTGTCTAGTTGTATATCTGCATGTTTGTTCATGTGCAATGATTGAACTCTCAATATGTGGACTGGCTGAAGATTGTGCTTAGTTTTTTTTTGTTTTTGTGTTTTTTTACCAGCTAGTTGTTGAATAGTCCAACATCAATATTTTGGACCTAACCCTAACTAACTGGTTGTAAGCCATCACTATCTAATGAATTTCTGGATCTAGAACCTATGTTCAAAATTCACACTCACTGTTATAAAGCAATAAGCCACAGCAGTGATATACATTACTAGACTGCTTAGCATATAACAAGAGCAGTTAATATATATTTTTTCCCAGTATCTTGACCTTGATGTTTTTTTACCAATTTGAGGGCATGCACTAAACTTATGAAGCTTCTAGCCTTACACATAAGTCTTGGGCCTTCCTAATTCACTAAGTATGTAGAATAAAAAAAAATGATAATAAAACACACCATCCTTGTATCTATTCAGTGTTTCTCTACTGTTACAATGGATCATAGTGCTGTTTTCATACTGAGGTAATTGTTTATGTAGACAGAGCATAGATAAGAGCCACATTAACAGAGAACCTCCCCAGCATTGTCACCATAAGTGAAGTTAGATTCCTGATCGCTGTACTACCCCTTCAGCAAAAGGGATTTTTTGCCACTATGCTATCTATGGCCACCTATTTTCCCTCTTGTATAAAAATAAATGCCTCCTCCCTGGAAAGGAGTCTTACTCTGTCACAACAACTCCACCCTCCACCGGTCTAGTGTAAACCTCTACTGTACTGTATTTTCCCCTTCCCACCACACCTAACACGCTTCACATTTGGAAAAATCTAATCAGGCAGGATGCAAACACATAAGGGAAAAACGTCTCTGAAAAACAGCACCATAGCTGCAGATAAACACCCCTCATGTTGGATATGTGAATGTCTGGTAAGGAAGCTAGTGGAATACATCTTGGCTCACAAATGTCACCATTCAAAACATTTGCATGCACAAAGCAAGTGTATGTCATTGCAGTTTTAATGGTAAGTTTTATTCGAAACAAATGGTCTGTGAGAATGTGTGCTGTAACACTAGAACATGGCATACCTAAAAATCATGGTATTTCTCAGAACTTGTGCCCACACACACACACACACACACACACACACACACACACACACACACACACACACACACACACACACACACACACACACACACACACACACACACACAAGCAGCACCACCACCACAAAAAAAATCATAATTTCCAAAAAAAACTGCCCATGCAGATTGCATGAATCCTGGATCCAGTAGTTCTGCATATCCCCAAAAACACAAAGTATGCAAGAAGATGAAAATACACATTTATATCCAGAATCTTCCTAAAGAAATAATAAATGAAAGCCTGTTCTGTTCTACAACTTAAAACCAACCCTCTTCCTTCTTCTCATGTTGTATCTTTTCTTCTTAACATCTGTTTTTCAGACATTTCCTTTTGATACCATATTTATGCCTTTTTCTGAGTTTGTATCTTCAAAGATAGTACCACACTGCCTTCATGTCTGGTACTCTGTGAAAGAGTTGGCTCGCATTTTTATCTATTTATATAGCTTTAGTTTTCTAAGTCAAATGCTTTCTTAAGTAAAAAAAAATGAAAGACTGCTGCTTCCTTTCAAACTGAATAGGTGGAAATCTCTGTTGTAACATCTGTGTCAGCGCCTGCCCGCCTGCACATTTATTATCCTCCTGTGGATTTTTCTAGAAATTTCTGGAGACAGATTGGTGCAGTTAATCTCAGTCCGAGGAAAGCTCAACATATTTTAAGCTTTTGGTACAGCTCAGTTTGGTCCGTTTTTCAGCCATTTACCCGTTCATCTCCAAGACAATTAATAGTACTACTGGTTAACTCTGAAATTCGTGATATCACCATATATCCTGCAGTGACATCATGAAGAAAGAAATGCAAAATACTGCAAAGTAGTAACTAAATCAATTCATCAGAGTGGAACTGACGTATTTCTGGCATTATTTATGTTTTCACTCTTCTTTGTGTGACTGCAGCATTCTGACATTCTCAGTGTTAATTTCATTCAGGTTTGCAGACTGATGCTTAGGTTCAGAGAGATGTTACTACTGATCAGAATTAAAAAAAAGGAAATCCAGATACTTAGCTAAGAGAGTCTGGCTAAAAACTATCATGTTCCTAGCTATATAAACTTGGAATATGATAGCAGCAGAAGCCATATAGCACACTCTGGCTCACTCAATAATACCTATCAACTTCAGTATTTCTGGTCAGGTCGTTTTCACTCCTACAACTTTGTCACAGACCTGTTGCATGTCACAACAAACTCACCTTCAAAAATGGACCTAATTCTATTGCTTTTTACTGGCACCAACTCTTCAAAAAATGGCAAGCACATTGGGTTTTCCTCACAATGTTCCTTCCACCTCCTGACACTGCCACCAGCACACACACACACACACACACACACACACACACACACACACACACACACACACCTCTCTCTCTCTCTCTCTCTCTACATATATATATATATATATATATATATATATATATATATATATATATATATATATATATATATATATATGGGTCTACTTTGACCCATCAAAATTACGTTTCAACGAAACGTAATACGTTTTAGCGAAAGTGCACTTTAACCAAAATGCACTTTCTAAAAACAACTTAACTGGAAAAACCCCCAAAAAAAGAACACTAACCGCATATATAATATATAAATATATATATATATATATATATATATATATATAGATATATATATATATATATATATATATATATATATATATATACAGGGGGTAAGCCCCCCTGCAGCCCCCACACCCCCGCTACTTTTATATTCTCACTCCGAGATCACACTGCAATGGGGAAAAGGGAATATTCCTTTAACCCTGCTGTACCACGATCTAAGCAACAGCCCTCGTTGCTGTTCACTTAGTTGCCTTTTCACGAAAGTGCATTTTGCGAAATTGAGCTCGTCAAATTACATTTCGGTAAAACGTAATTTTGTTGGGTCGAGGTAGACCCATATACATAGATATATATATATATATGAGTGTGTGTATGGGGTGTGGTCCATTTCTTCTAAGACTCATTTTGCTTAATCACAAAATATCTAAACAGTTAATCTAAAACTCCTTTACACTAAAAGACATTTAATCTAATCACATTTAAAGGAAAAGTGAAGTAAGCCATACAGGAATAATACTGATGTGGTTAAGGATAATAGAAATTAAATGAATACAGTGCACCATTTGTACCTTGATAATGCCCATCCACATGCTGTACTCACACGTCTACCAGTTTGTTTTTGTATGTCACCAGTGACTCACTGTATATGGTGTTTTCTCTTTTTTTCTGTGGTTGTGTGACTGTAAAGTTAGTATATTCAAGTAAGGGGGCATAGGCCACAGCAAGCTGAAATATGGATGAATCTTTTTTCTATATAAAATTTTAGATGAGATGTGACTGAAGCCCCACAAACCCTTCTTACTCAAATTTGCTAACCCAACCATGCCCACACCCTAATCCTACACATTAAATTACGAAAAACCTTTTTCCTAATAGTACCAATAATCAAGACAAAAGGATACAGAACACCCACAAAACCAAATGGGCAAAACACTAAGTCTGTCCCTTTGCCTAACCCTAACCCTCAAACCATTAACAATTCGTATAATACAAACTTGCACATTTTCAAAACTACCACCTTTTCAGTCAACTATTCCTTCTCCTGCATACTGTTACCCACCTACACTATATAAAGCTTGAATTCAACCAAATGTAATGCTGACAAATGTTGAGTCATTCGTTTGTCTATTGATTTTTATGGCCACTTATTTCTGATTTTCACATATGTACTTTTTACCAAATGACTGATGTATGTGTATATATATATATATATATATATATATATATATATATATATATATATATATAAATATAAATATATACACACACACACACACACACACACACACACACACACACACACACACACGGACACAAAAGCCAGCACAAGCAAAAATATCTTCAACATTTATTAAAAGCAAATACATCCAAAGGGGCAACTGCAGATCATGGCTTCATATAAATGCTTTTTCAATATGAAATCTGGTATACAATGTTTCAGATCCCTCAGTAAATAACATTGGGTAACCCCCACCCCCCACATTATATGTAGTCAACTCCATGCAGAAACATTTTATGCATAAATAAAAAAGGAAAAGAAAATAATACTTAATCAAATATATTACCTATGAAAGAAAAACAAAAAATGACCAAAATATGAAACATTTCAGTTATAAAGCTAATAAAATAATTATTCTCCATACCACTATTTGCTGGCATGAAAGAGATACAGCATACCTACACTAAATGAAATACGGCCTTATAGGTTAGTAGACTTGTAAATAATGTAATCTGATATCCAATTTTGATGTCAGTCATACAGTATATATTGATTTCAAACCATGAACAAATTTAAAGACACTATAACTCAATATGAAATGATTACACATCTATACAGAAACTACATTTATTCAACCATAGGGAATTTGCTGCTCCTGGTTTCAAAATCCACATTTGTTATTTCTTATTTAACAAGGAATGCATAAAATATTTAGTATTGCCACTTTAATCAATAAATCTGTACTTATAAAGGCAAAAAGAGAGAATGTATGTGTCACTTTATATCTACATAGTGCACTCCTGTCTCAGTTAAAGTTCAGGCCACTAACATGCTGTTAAATACTCTGTTTTGATGGAAGGGAGGTCTGACCAACAAAGAATACACTGCAACAGCCTGCTACCAGACAGGAAACCCATTTATGTGCAAAAAAAGCCGAACTGCCACAGTGGAAGGAAAATACTTTAATAAAATAAAGTGAGCACTTTCAAGTGCATCCAGATCACTTCATCAGACTTAATGAAACATCTCACACTCTACTCCATATATATATATATATATATATATATATATATATATATACTTCTTACATAGCCAATCAGTGAACAAGCAATAAGGGACCTTATTTGATATAGCTCAAGATGAGTATTCACTCATGAAAACTGCCCAGTTTTACATACCTTATTACAGTGTACACAATGACCGCACAGAACACATTCTATCAGAATCTTAGCAGTTAAAGTTAATTGACTGACAAAAACATTTTTTAATAGGAAAAGGCTTTTTCTAAGGCTCTACTTCTTCTATAAAAGAAGTCTGCACTGTACATTGGTTGATATAATAATCATCAGACTAGTTCCTGCATTATAACCCCCCCACTTTATTCAAAACATTTCTGATTTTGTAACTATTCTATCCAAATGTCATTTGGAACCTAATTATATTAATATTCTGTTCCTTTTCCTTTATTGGAATGTTTCCTGCCTAGGTACACTACATACTTTTGTAAAAGCCTAAAAAGAACCATCCTCATTTTTAATTAACCTTAACATACAAAAAATTACATAATCTCAAATCATAGTCATAGATAGAAGTAATGCCAAATACATTAGTACTCTAAAAAGACAAATTCTTGTAATTAATTCAGGGTACCATCCCACAAGATAAAACGGTAATTCAAATATTGCTTCCCTATAGTTCAGACATTACTAAACTGTAAAGAGCAATCTGTCAAAATTCACTTGAACTCAAAATAACCGCTGGGACAAAAATAGTCCCTGTAGCCATTCCACATTGCTGGATGTAGCCGTCGTTGTTAAAAGGAAACACATTTTTTGCAACACCACTTTTAACAACTCTATCAAAAAATCTGAAAACTCTTTACAGTAAAATGAGATGTAATCAAAAAAATCATATTGTTTCAATACTTCTTTAAAGTGGAATAAAAGCATAGGGCACTTATATATTGAAAGAACACGAACAGGTTAATCTGTAACCACTTTAAAAACCAGTACTGTCCTTTAACATGCAGGATATCATAGCCAACAAAGTTTCAAACATACTTCTAAGAATTTAGACAATAGCTCAATCAAACACCCTTCTCTTAACATGATGGGTATCCCTGGCACAGGTCTAACACACGTGTGTATGTATCTATAAGGAAACATGGCTTCTTCTTCTTCTTTCGACTTTTCCTGGTTAGGGGTCACCACAGCAGATCACCTGTCCTCTCATGATTGTCAGTAGAGTTTTACAGTGTTGAATTGCCAACCCGACGCCCAACCTTCCACAGAAGGCATGCACATGCACGCACTCATTCCTAGAGCCAATTTAGAGTGTCCAAACCACCCTACAGCATGTCTTTGGGATGTGGGAGGAATCCGGAGCACCTGGAGGAAACCCACGCAACCACAGGGAGGACATGCAGACAATGTGGATTCTGTTAGGACAAGGATAAGGAGAGGATACAAATAAGGTGGATAAATTGGAGTTGTAATAGCATATCAGACTAAAAGCAAATTATCCTTCTAGGTTGGATGGATATTTAAAAATCAAATTACTTTCAAAATGGAAGCAGTTGTTAGGTTTGAAAAGGTAATTCTTTTAACAAAGTTATTGTGTCTACATGTATTTCTTATAACAATGTTTAAGTATATAATTTATTAGCTGATTTGGATTTTTTTTATATAATGGATAGCATTTTCAGTGTATTTGGTTCAGATGAAACCAGTTTGTTATATTGACGAACATTCTTAACTTGGTTTCAATAAATGGATGAGGTGGCATTTTGTCATTCATAATAGGTGTGTTTTGTTTGATACAATTAAGAAAATAAGTGCAGGTGCTGCTGCACTGCCTACACACCTGTACTGCACACAGCCTACAACTTAATATATATTAACTCTAAGGTTACAAAACAATGGAGAAAGTCTGATACTTCCTTAACCCCCACTGATAACCAACCTCGCACTGATATGCACCCTGACTCACTGATCTCACACTCACACGTTTTCAGCTACCACCCTTGCACTCATACAAACACACACACACACACACACACACACACACACACACACACACACACACAGACACACACACATTTACCTCTCTACTTCACATCTATGCACTTATATGTGTGCCCTTCCTCAACTTACTTTGAGAAACTACAATATCTACACTGCAATAAGGAATTATATCAGATGATTGTATAACACAAACGTCAGCTATAATAGCACAGAATGTAATTTCTGGTGTATTGTAAGTCTTGTATATTTTCTTGTATACGTTTTGTATAATTTTTTGTATAAGTTTTGTATAATCTCTGTATGTGTAGCTTTTCTCAATGGCCTCCACTGAAAATGGGTCTTATCCCAGTCAAACTTTCCCGGTAAACAAATGTAAAATAAAATAAATAAATAAAATATATGTATGTATATATGTGTGCATAGTGTGTGTGAGTGTGTGTGTGTTTGTGTGTGTGTGTGTGTGTGTGTGTGTGTGTGTGTGTGTGTGTGTGTGTGTTTATATATATATATATATATATATATATATATATATATATATATATATATATATATATATATATATATATCAAAGTCAAAGCCAAAGTAAACTTTATTGTCATTTAGTACTTCATAGGTGTAGCTTAAATTAAATTTTGTGTATTACCTCACTTCTTGAGATTACAAAGGAAAGTGAAACAGCACATACAAGTAGAGGAATAAACATAACTAACAAATGCAGTACTACTCCCAATGCATGCAAGAAAGAGTAGAGACATTTACCAACACTCATATATGAAAAGGCTATCCTCCCCTGAGTTAAATTAACTACCTATTTAAAGTAATGCAAAACACACTACAGATTGAACAATGCCTGAGTTATTTGTCTAATATTGCACTTGAGTGGGTTAAGTAATACTGACTATGGATATAATAAATAAATATTGCACTTACTTGTAATATATTTAAGTATGTATTGCACAAATAAATCAAACTTGACTTATTATGTGTCCAGACCCCTGGGACTAGTGCCCGAGTTCAGAAGTCTAATCACTGTAAGGTAGAAAATGTTACTGAATCTTGTAGTCCTGCTGTAATATCTCCTGCCCAATGCCAGATGGTTAAACAGTCCACGTGCAGGATGTGTGTTGTCCTGTATTGTTTTGGTGGCCTTTCGGATGCTTCTTGCAGAATAAAGATGTATCAATGGAAGACTGGAACCTGTTATCTTCTCTGCAACCCTCACCACTCTTTGTAGTGCCTTCCTTTCTGTAACTGTGCAGCTTCCAAACAACACTGAGAAGTTTCAGGTGAAGATGCTCTCTATTGCACCTCTATAGAAGCCAGAGAGAATATGAGGAGAAAGCTTAGGTTTATTCAGCCTTCTTAAAAGTGGAGATGTTGGTGCAATTTCTTGACCAGTTGACTGTTGTTTCACAACCATGAGAGATCCTCTGATATGTGAACACCCAGGAATTTCATGCCCTTAACCGTCTCCACACTCTCACCATTGATCCTGAGCACTGGGTGGTTTGTTCTCTCTTTCCTGAAGTCAATGATAATCTCTTTGGTCTTACTAACATTCAGGTCAAGGTTGTTCCCCTCGCACCAACTGATCAGAGATGTCTCTTCCTCTCCATATGCCCTTTCATCCTCCTTTGTGATGAACCCCATAGTGGGATGGCAACACATCCCTGTGGAACCCGGGTATAAATCGTGATGCACTTTGATATAAACTTACCCGAACACACTCTCTGTGGTCTCTCAATCAGGAAGGCCAGCATCCAGTTACAGAGATGTTTATTGATTCCTAAATGTGCTAGTTTTTCTATCAACTACATTGGTACCACCGTATTAAATGCAGAGCTGAAGTCTATGAACAGCATTCTCACATAGTTGTCTTTGCCCTCATAATGCTCAAGGGAGATGTGTAGTGTTACTGATATGGCATCAGCCTTGGATCAGTTATCTCTGTACACAAATTGCAGATGGTCAAAATCAGGAGTTAGGCATGATGAAAGATGCTTTTTGATCAGCCACTCAAAACCCTTCATAACAGTGGATGTCAGAATGACTGGTCTGTAGTCATTAGGGTTGGAGGTAGGGGTTTTCTTGGGCAGTGGTATGATGTTAGTTTTCTTGTAGCATTAGGGTACTTTTGCCATGGTAAAGGAGGTGTTAAATAATTCCTTGAGCACTGTGCATAGTTGATCAGCACAGCCTTTTAACACCTTACCCAGTATGTTGTCTGGGCCAGCAGCCTTCCTGGGGTTCACTCTCTTTAGCTCCCTTCTAAGCTGCTCAGTGCTGAGGCTGAGGACTGCATCCTTCTCATCAGTGGGTAGCTTTAGTGCCTGTGCCACCCTGTTGTTTCTTTCCTCAAATTTACCAAAGAAGATGTTCAAACTGTCCAGGAATTCAGTGCTGTCCTCACACTGTGCTGACCTGATTTTGTAATCAGTGATCTCCTGTATGTCTTGTCATAGTCTCCTTGCATCCTTCATGTCTTCAAAGTGGCTCTCTACCTATTTGCCATATTCCCTCTTAGCTTCCTTTATACCCCTCCTCAGATTATCTCTTGCTATACTTATGGCTGCTTTGTCCTTAGCCCTGTAAGCCAAGTTTCTCTCCTTCAGAAGCTCATATACCTTAGGGGTAAGCTATGGCTTCTGGTTAGCCTAATAGTGATATTCCTGGTATTTATTACCCCATCAACACAGTTTGAAATGTATGCCATCACTACCTCAGTGTATTCATCAATGTTCAGATGCTGATTCACTGTGGCTGCCTCTTTGAACATATCCCAGGTGGTTCTTTCAAAGCAGACTTGGAGGGCCTCCATAGCCCCCTCGGACCACTGTTTCTTTGTGAGTTTCTCAATAACCAGTGCAGGTTTGTAAGCCGGAGATAACAAGATGGTATAATGGTCATAGTTTCCCATTTGTGGAAGTTGCACTGCCTTATAAGCTTTCTTTAAGTTTATGCACACCTTGTCCAGGATATTATCACCCCCTTGTGGAAACATCCATATATTGATGGTAGTGTGGGAGTACATCTTTCAGATCTGCTTTAATAAAGTCACCAGCTGCCATGTGTACAAAGTCAGGATATTTAATCTGCAGCTCACCCATTTGATTGCAGAGTTTATTTAGAGCCTCAGTGGTATTAGCACTAGATGGGATATACACCACTGTTACACTGACCCACTGACCCACTGAGCTCCCTGGGCAGGGCAAGTAAAAATATGTACACACACACACACACACACACACACACACATATATATATATATATATATATATATATATATATATATATATATATATACCAAAATCACTACACCCAGTGACTACAGTTTCTTGTGTACAGAGAAACACAAAGTCATAAAATATCAGGATTTGCAGGCAGAAATAAGAGCAATGTGGAAGAAAGATACCCAGAAAGTTCCAGTTGTAGTAGGAGCAACAGGTCTTATAAAAAAGAATCTACAATTGTTTTTAGATATGTTACTTACTCATGTAAATCCATACGAATTGCAGAATGAGTCATTACTGGGCACATTGCGGGTGCTGCGAAGAGCACTTCTGGTTAACATCAAAGATTGAAACAATACTAATTTCGTGAACTTTAATCATACTTGACTTAGGAATGGAGTCCATTCCCATCATGGTATCAGAAGCCCAAAAGGCTAGGAGAAATTAAAAGATGATAATGCATTTTTGCATTGCGTTTAAGACCATGACTTTGGCACTGGTCATTGGTTTGCATAAGTCCTTTCGCAGAATGTTGACATCATTTGGGGATTTAATGACTGCTCCCAGTTTGCAGTCATCAGCAAACTTTGTCAGCCACAGACCCTTTGTTTTTGCCTGGACTTCTGAGAAGTAGATTCCAAACAATAGGAGCCCCAGCACCAATCCCTGTGGAACAACACTGGTAATGGATCTGCTGGTGAAGGTGGAGTCCTCTATTTTGACTGCATGTGTTCTGTCTGTAAACGAGTTTGCAATCCACCTGACAGTATATGGTTTGACCAATGATGCCTGAGTAGGGATTGTGTCAAAGGCCTTGGCAAAGTCTAGGTAGGCTGTATGCACAGATTTGCCTTCATCCAGGGCTTTGGTGACAGTCTTGAAGAAGTCCATCAGGTTCAACAGGCAGGATCTCCCTTTAACAAAACCAAATTGGGTCGGATCAAGTGTTTGATGGTCTCCTATGTCCTTGTTGATAAGGTCCATGATGATTCTCTCCATGGCCTTGCAGATAAGGCTTGTTAGGCTAATGGGTCTATAGATCCCAGGGTCGGTGGATGCACCCCCCCCCCACCTTGTGCAAGGGATGATGGTAGCTGTTTTCCATTTAGCAGGGACAAAACCAGTGCTTAGGCTGTGGTTGAAAAAAGTACCCACTGGTGTTGCTAACTCCTGCTTTAAACCCTTGAGAATGCAGTCTGGGATGTTGTCAGGTCCCACAGAGGCTGTGTTTTTGGCCTTGGAGAGAATAGTTTAGACCTGCTCTTTAGAGATCCTAGGTGCAGAATAGGTGGTAGGAATGTTTTGACATACATGTGGCAGGGAAAGGGGGGACAAGTTTTCACTGAACCTGTCCACTAGCAGGTTGACTATTTCCACTGTTACAGTATATGTGGTACCATTCACTACTAGTTCAGTGCAAATCTGGGCTTTTCCTTTAAAGTTTAAGATGTAGCTAAAGAATTCATTATGGTAATCCTTAGCTGGGGATGCTAATCTAGATTTGTAGCTAGCTTTAGAGGACATTACAAGATTTCTTATTTACTTGTTCAAGCGTGTGCTTCCAATCCTGAGATTGTTCCTTCTTGCTCTTAGACAGCAATTTCCTCTTATTATGTAACCTGTTTATGGTGGATGTCCACCAGGCAAGCTTGTTTTTTCTTGAGGATCTTGATTTGTTCTTTTCAGGAACAGCTGATTCAATACAGTTGTATATATGTTTATACAGTGCATTGGTGTAATGTATATCCCAGTATAGGTGTCCTTGCCGTCAGTGGGGACAGGAGCTTTGAAGCTATTAATGTCTTCTTGTAAGAGGCTGTAGTTAGCCTTGGAGAAGGTTTTAGCCTAATTTCTCCTGAGGGGGGTCTGATGCTATCATTACTTTGAAAGAGACTGATTTATGATCAGACTTCACCAGGGAGGGCCACACACTTGTGGTGGTGCACCGTTCTACCATGTTGGTGAGTACCAAGTCTAGAATGTTTGGGCCACTTGTGGGAGTGCCAACTATCTGCTCCAAGGTATTTGAGTTAACAAAGTCCAAGAACCTTTGAGCGAGTATGTTTGCACATGTTTAAATTACCCAATCTATGGATGAGTAGTTAAAGTCACCCATAACCAGGGTGTTTGGATATATTTTGAGGGACTCAAGTAGATCCAAGTAGGCAGTGAGGATATCATGGTTCATGGAGGGGGCTCTATAGCTGGCAATGACTTGGAGAGGGGTCTATCCTATACTTATCTGCACATGGAGCAACACTAGGGAATCATTCTGTTTAACCAATCAGGAGGTGTATTTATCTTTGATGAATATCGATACTCCTCCTCCTTTAGTTCACACATTCATTTTGTGGTCTGAACATGTGGAAGGCATTATATCCCAGTATGGCCGGGGTGCTCTCTGCAGCCTTGAACCGGATCTCTGTGACTGCACAGATGTCCACATCTTCCAAGACGAGGAGTGCTTCCATTGAGTGCAATTTCAGATTTAGATTCCTAGCATTTAGCAGCATAACCTTAAGGTTGTTTTTTGAGGATATTTTTATTTCAGGAATTTTGCTTTTGTGACATTGCCTAAAAAGGCACTATGGGGGGAGGCAAGAGCCTTAGCCAGTAGCCAGTAGCCAAAAGCCTAGAGGTGACAGGTGGAGACCATCTCTGCAAAGCATTGTAGTCTATCAGTTTTATCATTCCAGGCTGACAGGTACTAGAGCCCTTTAGAATAACAACAGAAATTAAGCCAATTGTTGAAGTCAATCATTTTTTTGTCTGTATTGACGCATCATCCTAGGTGAAGGTAGAATGCTGCTTAAGGCTAGAGACATACCTGCCTGGGACACATAATCAGAGAGCTCAGTCACGTCTCTCTTCATATAGTCAAGTCAGATACTTCTCAAGTCATTCACACCAACATGGGCTATGACAGAGTCATAACAGTGCCTGTTGGTGAGAGATTTGAGTGCATGTGTGATGTGGTGGATCCTGGCACCTGATAGACAGCTGAGCTTGACCTTTTCCTTATCCAACCTGGTGAGTGGGACATCTGTGTGTCTCTCAATGAAGTCACCTATGACTAAAACATTTGATTTTGTGTTTTGCCTTAGGTGCATATTTGGTGAGACACTGCATGATTTTGTATGTGTACTGTGATTTGCTGAGAATGTATTAAATGAAGTGTGTTTATGTTTGGGAGCTCTCTGATCTTTAGGTAGGCTTCTAGTGAGAACCTCTGCATATGTAGGTTTAGGTGTTGTACGCGTGGATGGTGCAGGAGGTGAAGTGTGTGCGCTGACAGCCTGCTTTGTATCTGATATACTGATTTGTGTGTGAGAGAGCCTAGATTCCAGATTCTTAATATAGATGCATCTCTCACATATTGAATTTGTGTGAATTAGGAGAAGTGAGTTGTCAGTGTACATGAGGCAATTTCTACATTGCCTCAGGATGCCCATCTTGATCAGGTTGGCGGAAGAAATGGTGGGAAATTGTCCATTCATGATGCTAAGTGAAGTACTGTGGTCAGTAACAGGGAGGGAGCTAGAAGGACCAGGTATGGCTAAGGGACAAGAAAAAATTCTAAACTGCGAGGGACTTAATGGGTAAGACTTGTGGAGGATCCTCAGTGGCTCAGCCGAGTGTCTAACTGGCAGTGAAGCACAACAGCAAGAAAACGCTGATGAAGCACAAGCAGCTGACTAAAGAAAAATTATCTAAGAGTTTGCGTCTATAACCGCCAGTGGTATCCTCCAATGCATGGTAATGTGCGGTTATGCGGGTGGTGCATACCATGCAAACTTAAGCTAATGCAGGCAAGTAGCAACAAATTAAACTGATTTCAAACATTCTAACCAATAGTAGCACACTAGACTGGGCCCTGGGCCAACAATCACCACTCAGCTAGGTCCTTAGCTACACTCTACTCTCACTAGGGTGCAGGGAGGCCCTCTTTTGTGAAGGGAAGGTGGATTAGTGCTCAGAAACTGTAAAAGCAGACTGGGTCCGGCAAATCTGAACCAAGTCTATGCTAGGCTAAATGTGCAGGAAACAGCAAAAATACAGTAAAATACACTTCAAAAATAACAGCACACAGTAAAATATAATGCAAGAAGTGCAGATCAAGTAAAACTGATTCTTATTTTTCAGTAGCAATCAGTGAAGGCTTGAGATAACACAAGGGAGTGATTGCTTGTTGCTAACCACTAAATTAACCAAAGGGAAAGCCCAAGGCTGAGATTTATTCCAGCAATTCACAAATCAGATGGGTCCTTGGCTACACACTTCTGCCACAAGGGTGCAGGGGAGCCTTCTTAATGTAAGATGGAGGGTTTTAGTGCTCAGATGATACCAAACAGTCTAGATTTAGCAAGCCTGAATCTAGTCTATGCTATAAAATGCAGAAGTACTAGAAATTCAAAGTGCAGTAAATCACAGTCACAACAGCAACAAACAGTTTAAATAAAGCAGCAATTCAGTAGAATACTCCCACAGGAGTGTAGGCCACGAACCTTCCTTCTGTGAAATAACTGGAATGAAACCCAAGTGCTTACAGTAAAACAAAGATACATAGAATAACAGGAACAGTAAGCCTTCACCACCAATTCCCAGCTTAGAAGGGTGGAGACTGCACTCTCCCACTACAAGAGTCTAGACCACAAAACTTCCTAATGTAAAATAACTGGTTTGGAGCTCAAGTGCTTAAACCACAACTAAGACACTTTCAGAATAACAGACACAATAAGTCTTCAGCCAGCAATTCTTAGCTTAGAAGGGTGTAGGCTATCCTCTCCTGCCACAACAGTCTAGACCACAAATCTTCCTAATATAAAATAACTGGTTTGGAACCCAAGTGGTTAAACCCAAACAAAGACACTTAGAACAACACCACAGTAAGACTTTACCAGCAATTCCCAGTGCTGAAGGCAGAGGCTACCCTCTCCTCCCACAAGAGTGTAGACCACAAACTTTCTTAATGTAAAATAACTGGCCTGAAGCCCAAGTGCTTAAACCAAAACTAAGAGGTTTAGAATAACAGTTACAATTTAATCAGTCTACTAACAAGCAGTAATAAATACAGCAGAATAAATGCAATTGAACACTTTTATGAACAAGCAGCAAAAACAAAATAAAGTAATAAAGTAGGAAGAAACACAAATATAGTAAAGCAGCTAAATAAAGTGCAAATTTTAGTTAAGTGGGAAGAGAGGAAACAGAAGATAATTCAAGGTTAAGAAACTAAGGTGGTGAGCCTTCCCAACTGATCTTGCCATATTCAGCTGAATGAGCTGATGAGATGGGACTGGGAGGAGTGTCCAAAATGAAATTTCTAGTGGGGACAGGCAACTCAAAAGCCACCAAGTTTAAGAGTACAGCAACAGTTGTGTGGGTGGGAAAAATAAAATGCAGACAGAGATCAGGCAGAGTACAGCAGCAAGCCCAACAAGCATTTCAAATAAACAGAGATGCCGCCAAATAATTCAAGCTAAATTAAGAATGGTATTTCTCAGCTCCTCCCACTAATTAGCTGATGTTATTCACTGTTTGGCAAAGTAATTATTTGCTAACTTTTCTAAGTGACCCTAGCCAAGACCTTTTAACACACCAACAGAACAGAAAACTTAAAACAAAACAAATGTAATATAAGAAAAAGATAAAAAATAGAAGCAACCAAACCTTACATGTAAAAAATCAATTCAAAATAAAATGTTGACACATTTATCTCTCCTGTCGTCTCTGTAAATAAAATGAACTTTTTGTGTCAAAAGTAAATTCCTTTTCTTTTGATCTGCTGATGACCCCCCTACCTTTCTGCATCATGCTTCCTTTATATTATCTTACACCTTTACCACATGCAGTGTTATATGTCATTATCATATCCCCCTTCTGTCTATGCCACCTAGAATTGTATTGAACATTGCAGCTGTAGTCTTGTACTGCTCGTGATGTTTAATATTGTGGCCATTATACTTCCAGCATTTATTTCAGTATTAGACCAAAGGTACAGAATGCATTTTGTGCAAATTCATGCAGTTACTGCTCCATAAGTGTACTGCTTTGTACTTCCCTGCACTGATGATCATCCGTTATATGTTAGCTCACCCAGTTAGTTTCTCTAGGATTCTTCTTAGACAAATCACCCCATCAGTTACTATTGTACCAATTACAGTGACATCTGTTAACAGTTTGATCCTGTTCTCCACGTCTGTTGTTATCTCCAGCATAAATAAGTTGCACTATACTGGTCCAGTCACTAATCCCATTTATACTATACTGGTCCAGTCACTAATCCCATTTATACTATACTGGTCCAGTCACTAATCCCATTTATACTATACTGGTCCAGTCACCAATCCCATTTATACTATACTGGTCCAGTCACTAATCCCATTTATACCCTGCTAAACCATTGCCATTTTTTCAACACTTATCCTTTTAGCCAACCCTCTCCCCATCAGGCAGCTTTCAAATGCCTTGCTGCCACTCAGGTAGATCAAGGTGTGGTATGAATCATCATCAACATCCAGACAGGGGCAGCTGCAGGAATAGCCACATTCATGCTCCTGCCTCTGCTCTGCCAACTTTTTAGAAGGTGTTTGTCTGGGGGCAGGTGTCAGATATCAAAGTATTAGCAGGGTAGTGGGTAGAACTAAATAATAATAACCAATATGTGGAGAATGACTTGAAGTCTTTGTCACTGAGAATTTGTAAATAAAGATACTAATAGAGAATATGAAAATAATTTGCTTATTTTTGTGTGTGTGGGGAGGGCACTGGACTTTTACAGCTTATTGTCAAGTTTGTAATATTTGAAGAGCTGGGTGAGTGGTAAAACACAATATATTGCAGCTGTTGTAAAACGATTTTGCCTTATAAATTGTGTAAAGTAAAAATGTTACATTGTAACCAAACAACTATTCTGGCAAGCAAAGAGACTGGGAATCAAAGAACGTTTTATAAATATAAAGTTACATTTTAACCACATTATGAACTTCCTTCCTTGATGTTGTCAGTAAATGTGTCACATTTTACCGATTTGTTTCACATGATGCAAGATAGTGTAGAATTCCACATTTTGAAGATGGAAGTTTGGCTGCAGTTTCTTTAATTCTATAATTTTATGGATGGTGTTGTTTTCATGATGTTACAAGTCTGTTCTTACCTGTATTGCTTGATTCCTTGATGCTCACAGAAGCTGATTGTGTTTTTTGCAGGAAGGGAGGGTTGTAGCTTGCTTTGTACACCTGGGGCCCTGGACTTTTGCACCTTGAGTTGTTTCTAGATGCAACTTGAGTTGTTTCTCTTGGGAGTCTTGAATGGGTATAGAACTGAGTACATAGTAAAACACATTACCCTAGCTTTTATACTATAGCTGTTGGATAATGTTTTTCTTTGCCTTGCAAATAGTGTAAAAGGAAAAATGTATGTTGCAACAGAGTGATTGTTCCGATAAGCAAATGGAGAACGTAGTACCAAAGAACTTGTTAAAATGATAAAATATACATTTTATTAATTCTGTGACCTCCCTTCAACATTGTTAGGAAGTGTTCCATGTTTGGCCATTTGTCTGCATATGATAGAAACTTGACTATGACTGCAGTTTCTTTAATTCTTGTCGGTGGTATGGATGGCAGTCTAAAGATGTCAAGTCACACTAAACTGAACATATCTCAGTAAAAACATTTCTAATTTTAATTCTGTCAGTCATTAGAACTACAAACATATACATTCTTCTGCCAAGGCTTGTTCACAGACAGTTATAATAACATTCAGAAAATCATGCATGCTTCTTTTAAAATGTCTCCCCTGCAAAAAAAAAAATTGGAGTGATTTATTGTGATCAGGCATTCCCTTTTTGTGCTACCCTAAGACATTCAAGTCTAAATTATTTGTTAGCATTACAAAGAAGAAACAGTTTTAGGTGGTTTGTGTTGTTGCATTTGCTCAGTCCAGTTTGCCTTTCTTGATGCTGTTTATTTCCTGGAGGGAAAATGATATCAAGTGGTTGTTTATGGTTGACCCGGTCTTTAATGGGACCTGCCATATTAATGTGTTCCTAGAGGTCTTTTTCCCAGAACCCCTCACTTTTTTTTACTGCCATGTAAATTCAAATGGCAAATAAGATGAGTCATAGGTATATTGTCAGCATCTGGAGCCTGACAACTTTTTCTTTCACTTTTTGTCTAAATTACCCTGATTTGTATTCTTAGCACTATTATTACCTCTTAATAGTAGTTGCAAATCTTCAGCAAAATAAAATTGTTGAAGTACAGTTTTTTTAAGGCTGCCAATTCATAGTTCTTCAAGTGCTGATGAGCCCCCTCATTACACTCTTCTAGAAGTGTCAAAAGCTATCTGTGTAATCCAGGAGCTGCTAACTGACCACTCCTTCCACTGCATCAAAACACTTTACACAGACATGCACATGTTTAAACTTCTCTTGCTATTTACCAGTGTCTGCAGTAGGAAGGTGGTGTGTGTGTGTGTGTGTGTGTGTGTGTGTGTGTGTGTGTGTGTGTGTGTGTGTGTGTGTGTTTAGTTGTCTTTAATGGTGGTAAAATGAGCTTTATTTGCTTAAAGGTATTTATTATTATTTCTGCCATATCATCTCTGTCGAGCGTTATAATGCAGAATAGTACAAAACAAGTACAACTTGCTTTTCTTGAATTTGTGTTATGAAATTCTTTACTATTTTTTACTGAGGCACATAAGTCTTTGTGCCACTCTCCCACTTCTGTTGTATTGTTAGCTACCAATTTGATTCGTTGCAGTGCAGCATGGTAACACTTCAACCATGATCCTTGAGCACAGCACATTTAGATATGCATGCTGCCAGGATATATAAAATATTCAAAAATACATTATTTGTTGCATTTATTGTGTTTTCATAGAGAAATGTAGGGAAATTGTCTTTCATGTTTATCAATTTATTGCGGCTGAATGCATTCTATAATCTTTTTTTTTATCTTCAGATGTTGTCCTACATGCCCCACCAGCTTGCTACTGTATCTTTATTATGCCTCTGCAAGATTGGAAGCCCAGAGTTGACATTTTTTATGAAATTTCTGACAAAATGAATATTTGTAGGGTATTGTGTTCCCCACACCCCACCCCCATTACAGGAGAAAATGTCACAACACTCTCAAAACATTGCAGGTGACACCAAGGTTGTCAGATGTGAGAAAAAGTTATAATTTAAGTTATTCCAAAATATTTCAACAACCTGGTTGTTGATGAACCCATGGCTGCTGGCAGACGACACCCACAGATTTACCAGTGTCTATCCCTACCATTTTTCAGCCACAGAACTGGATCAGATTTGACTGATAGGACCTCAAGAACCATGCTAGTGGTCATACATTAGGACATTGACTATTATAAACTCTATCTACCTCTTAGGCTCACCTTTGTGATTTTCATGGGGACTGAGCCTATAGTAGTCAGAGTCTTTCAATTATCTCTTTGTGGAAGGACACCTCTTTAGTACATCTCCCAAATTTAAAAATAAATTGTATAGAACAATTTTTTCTTCCAATACATCTGCTGGTTAATGAGTTAAGAATGCTTGGAGGTAATTCGTCTGACCGCTGTTCTTCTCCATACTAGCAGTCTTCCTTTCTTCCCTTCCCTAAATATTTTTGTAAAAAAGCTTGTTCATCCCTTCTTCATGCTGCCTCATTATCTCGAATCTACCTCTGTCCTTCCAGTGTACTTCATTCCTTCTCTTCTCCTCATTCATTCCCCCTGCAAATCTAAAGATTTTTTCTATATGATCTTCATTCATCACCTCACAGCGCATCTCGATTTCAAAGTTTGTGCTTCCCTCTTTATAAATCGTGTGTCCTTCCTCCTAGCAGCTCCTCCTCCTCTCCTCTCCATTCCTTTTCTATTCCCCTTTCTCTGCTCCCTCCTCTGCTCTTCTCTTCTCCTTTCTCTGCTCCCTCCTCTTCTCTTCTCTGCTCTTCTCTTCTCCTTTCTCTGCTCCCTCCTCTTCTCTCTTCTTCTCTTCTCTACTCTCATCTTCTCATCTCCCCTTACCTCCATCTGTTGTCTGCCATTCTATTTTCAACTAATCCACTTGAAAACTTTTTATAGCCTTCCTTTTTCTCCCATATAGGCTCCCATTTCCTTATTTATGTATCCTATAGATCCTCCACTACGAGCAGCTGCTGTCATTACCTATACTGCTTTTTACTCTTTAACTAAGCACTTTGAAAAGTCTGACTCTACACTCCATGGCATCCATTTTATTTTTTTGCTCTTTTTTGTTTGCATGTACAGGAAGCCATACTAATAGATTATCAGTGCTGCCTAATGATTTCCTCGCATCTACTACTTCTGTGTCCTCTGTTTTCTTGGGGGGACTACTTAAGTATTCTCATTTTCAGTATGTTATCTTTCACCTTCTAGTTGAACTCAATCCATGAGGGCTTCCCCTAGTATTTGGACAATTAACTGAAACTTGACGCAGTGAGATCCCATATCACTGAAAATCTATAATGTATTCAGTGGCTGTGTAACCTCAGAATAAGTTACGTTATGTTTTCTTCATTTAGTGTAACATAACCATATTCCTTAGTGGTTCCCCTTCACACAATCAAATGGATGGAAGCTCAAAATTCATAATCTTGAGACCAGAATCTTGAACTTCCATTCACTCAAAATTGTGAATGGGAGCCTTAGGTTTTAAAAAATAAAAAGTTAACTTGCCTTATTGCAGGGGGCCAGGTCCCCCTGTACCCTAGCAGTTTAAATGTGAATGTTCCGTGACCGCACTATAGCAGAGGAATGGAAAATCTTCCGTTTTGCGCTTAAGCATATAGTGTGGAATGGGAGATTTCCCTTTCCTTCACTATAGTGCGATCTCGGAGTAGGTATATTTAAGTAGGAGGGTGTGGGGAGTGCAGGGGGGTGAAGCCCCCCTGCGAAAACATTTGAAAGGTGTTAATTTTTTTTGTCCCTTTCATATGTTCAAGTTTATCTAAATTCAAGATTCTGGTTTCGAGTTTAGAGAAATTCGATCATATGAAGAGGAACCCCCTTAGTACATTGCCCCCTGCTGTCAGTGGGTTTTGGCCCTTCCAAGGTGGCCCTTAAAAGGTATAAATCCCTCGTAATTATTACTTTTTTTCTCTTGTCCAATCCTTTGACATAGCCATAGGTTTTTTTTATCTCTCAATGCAGATATCGGGTGGCCTATAAATCATATCTATGCAGTATAGCTCTCCTTGCATATGTTCTATGCGGATTACTATTGAAATTCCGAATCCACTTTGGTCAACCGTTCAGAATGTCGACCCCAACTGCTGAATTCAGAATTTCGAAACAGCAACCAAGGCAAAAATGAATACATCAACATCAATAGTTTGATGGATTTGACATAGCAGGAGGTGACATCACTCACCTCCTCCTATGCACATTAATCTACCATTACACTCTATAGTCAATGGTATGTTAATTCTACTATTTTGCAGAGGGGCCCCACACATCCCTTGCACATTAAATATACCAATTCGGAGATCGCACTACAGTGAGGAAATTGACTAATTCCCTGTTCCTCACTGAACCGTGATCTCCCTGCACAATGTTGAACCCAAATACTCGAACTACACTACCCATTTGCTGCAATGTAGCTGACACATTTTGGTTTGACATTCTGCTGACTTGAAAATAGCCATTTGACCATATGTCGGTCGACCAATACAGTTTCCAATTTTGAATGCAAACTGTTCTATGCCTTATTGTACAACTAATATTTCAGTTTTGTTCCATTCACTTGCCCTTCCTGCCTCTATACTGTGTGGCCTTGCTTTCATTGTATGTACTAATATCTCCAACCCCAATTATCTGTTTGTGTCTTCTGAACATTTTGTAGTCCAGAAACAGATTGTCACACTGTAGAACATTATATTTTGTCACCAGTGTGGTATCACCGCTGCTGTCACCTCTTATGACCTGTAGCTCATTTACCTCTCCATAGGATTATTGAACTTGAAATCTTCAACTTACACATAGTTCCCCTTCTGTTCATTCCACGATTATTCGGCCATGTACATCTCTTCCTAGCTCTACCCCTTTTCTTCTATGCTTCCTTTTACCTCACCCCCAAATGCACACATTAAACATTTTTATTTAGATAAGGCTTTGTCTTTGTATTCTCCTTGAGAACTCCTCTAACTCCTCTGTTCCCCTCTGCATCCTTCCCCCCTACACTGTGGCACAGCTTGTCCTTGGCATGCAGGTTCCCATTTTCTCGTCTACTACTTCACTTTCCTTTCACCCCCATATCCCTAGGCTGTGCACCTTGTCTTCATCCAGATATCGATTTCATGTTTCTTCTTTCTTTGTTCTGTTTTCATTTACAGTGGAAAGACCTCTGAGAACTCTTCAAAGTGCCTCACTTTCTTCTAACACTCACCCAACGCTATTACTTTATTTTTCATTTCTTGCATTTTCCCCTTCACATGGTGATTAGCTCCCAAATGGAGTATCGTGCGGAGGTTCTCCTACTACCCCTACTACCCCCATGCTGCCCTCATTAGCACTTAGCTTATAGTCCCTGGCATAAACCCAAGTACTGACCGGACTCACTTGGCTTCTGATTACCTTTTATTCCCACATCTGACATAAAGTCCCCTAACACTACTGTTGTGCCAGCATTTTCCTTTTTTTCATAGCCTCTAATCTTTGCTCTGCCCCTTCAGCCCTCATTTCCTCTGGCTGTACTTCCTTGCACCATTAATGTTTCTCCCCTTCCCTTTCTCCTAGATGGACTATTCCCATTCTTGCTTTCCTTTGTCCTTGCTGTCCATCATTATTCTGCTCTCCCTGCCTTCCATATCTCCCCTTCTTCCTCCTGCCCTCATACATTTGCTTTCCTTTCCTGCCAGCCATCTTCCACTGTCCATTCCGAGCACCAAAGCCATTCTTCGTTTCTTATCCTTGCTTCCTACCACCCCCAGTCCCTAAATATCACCTTTGAAGCAGAATGTCTTACATCCTGCATCCTTTCTTCCTTCCCTTCATTCAACAGTCTCCTGACTTCATTCTCCTGCTTATAGAGCCCTGCGGATTCTATAAGCTCTCCTCCATCCTTCTCTTATTCATGCTGCTGACACATCCTACAGCCTGCACACTACGGTCTCTCTCCTTACTTCCTTCTTCTGCTCTTGCCATCTTCTCTACATGGTTAATACCTGCACCTACAGTATTTTTTCATTATATTTCTTTCACTTTTTGGTTCCTTTCAAGATATACATGCTGTATGCCTACAACTGCTATTTTCAGCTACACACTTTCAACGTTTCACCCCCTGATTTCCATTTTCTCTGCACCTTCCTCTGTCCTTTCCTTCATTTCGCCCACGCACTGTTTTAGGCCGTTCTTATTCTCTATTTGTATTCATTTTCAGTATTCCCAGATTATTAAGAACAAATTGCTGCCTGCTCATTTTTAAGAATTAATTGCTCTTAATATGCAAATTCCATTCATATTACATTGTATTTGCTTACTTACTTTTATTTGTTAACTGCGTAAGTGGTTTGGTGCCAAATCCCTTCTCAGTCATGGCCCAGCCTCAGTCAAGGGTAAAAACAATACAACCAAAATGTTAATTTAATTAAAATGTTAATTAATGTTGGTCAATCTCACAATCATTTACAAAGCACTGGTTATTTTAAAATGTTAATGTGTGATGAGTTTGCAATAGTTACAGATCTTATGAAAGGGAATTACAACATAAGCTGCATATATTCAGTAATAACTGCATTACCAAACCAAAATTTCAATGAATTACAAAACAAAGAATTTTATTCAGACATAGAAACTTAATGCAATACTGTACTGTTTACTTAAAATATCATTTGAGTAATATGTTATCCTGATTGGAGGGGGCCAGATCAGACTTTATAGCATTGCTTGAAATAATGAAGTGAACATGTTGTGAATGGAAAATTACTACTTAATTACATCTAGGAGTATATTTATAAAATATGTCAGCAACAAGAAAATGATAAGGAAAAAGCACTAAATTACTGAATAGGAGTATGTACATATTTGCAATGTGTAGGTCAATGCTTTGCCACTGGAATAACATTATATGCATAGTTTCAGAAAAATTTGCACATGGCTTCAGAGAAATAATGCTCTCTTTTCTTGTTTTGGAATGCGTGAAGGTTTTCAGTTTTCTGACATGAGATGGCAATTGATTCCAGCATGCATCTCCTATTCTGGAGAAAGCCTTCTCACCAATGGTTAGCCCTAGATGGAGGTTGTGTCAATGACAGTGGAGAATGAATTCTCACCAATGACTGACACAGATGGTGGCTGTATTACTGTCATTGGAGAATGCCTTCTCACCAATGGTTAGCCCTAGATGGTGGTTGCATCAATGACAGTGGAGAATGCATTCTCACCAATGACTGGTACAGATGGTGGCTGTATTACTGTCATTGGAGAATGCTTTCTCACCAATGGTTGGCCCTAGATGGAGGTTGCATCAATGACAGTGGAGAATGCATTCTCACCAATGACTGGTACAGATGGTGGGTGTATTACTGTCATTGGAGAATGCCTTCTCACCAATGGTTGGCCCAGGTGGAGGTTGTGTCAATGACAGTGGAGAATGTCTTCTCAACAATGACTGGTACAGATGGTGGCTGTATTGCTGTCATTGGAGAATGCCTTCTCACCAATGGTTAACCCTAGATGGAGGTTGTATAAATGACAGTGGAGAATGCCTTCTCAACAATGACTGGTACAGATGGTGGGTGTATTACTGTCATTGGAGAAAGCCTTCTCACCAATGGTTGGCCCTAGATGGAGGTTGCATCAATGACAGTGGAGAATGCATTCTCACCAATGACTGGTACAGATGGTGGCTGTATTACTGTCATTGGAGAATGCTTTCTCACCAATGGTTGGCCCTAGATGGAGGTTGCATCAATGACAGTGGAGAATGCATTCTCACCAATGACTGGTACAGATGGTGGGTGTATTACTGTCATTGGAGAATGCCTTCTCACCAATGGTTGGCCCAGGTGGAGGTTGTGTCAATGACAGTGGAGAATGTCTTCTCAACAATGACTGGTACAGATGGTGGCTGTATTGCTGTCATTGGAGAATGCCTTCTCACCAATGGTTGGCCCAGGTGGAGGTTGTGTCAATGACACTGAAGAATGCCTTCTCACCAATGGCTGGTACAAATAGTGGTTGTATCACTGTCATTACAGAATGCCTTCTCAGCAATAACTGGCCCAGATGGAGGGTGTCTGGGTCTGGGAAAGGACTTGCCACCTATTGCTGACCCTGATGGTGAATGAATCAATGAAGATAAGTTGTGAGATTCCCCTCAAAGGTTATCTACTGGTTTCTTAACTGGTGGCTAATTTTTCCTCACCATTCCAACTCTTTGTTAGCATACATACAATTGAATAAGTTCCTCTTCTTTTTAATGCACTATAGAGTTCTGAGAAGCTGTCTTTTCTCTTCACCGCCTGTTCTTGCTATTCTACCACAATATTCACTCTTTTACATATACACTCCATTTTAGCACCCTCAGCAGTGTTTTCCCTCTAAATGGCTATCATAATTGTCATTTGTGTGTCACTACTCATGAGATGCTCATTGATTTTAATGGAATAAATTCCTATTCACAGATGCCCCTCTTGTAATGGTCCCATTATGTCTTCTTGATATATTCAACCTTATGTCACAGTGAGTTGGTGATAGCAGTTCATACATGATGAGCCAGAGTGCAAACAATCCCATCATACCACATGCCAGGTGTCTGACCTCATCATAATACAAGCATATGTGACACACACGAAAAGCATATTTCTGCAGGGACAACTTCCACCCTTCAACTACTATTTGGAGATTTTACTCCCCACAGCAATCCAGCCTTATTATTCTCAGTCTCATTTCAGTTTGATATACATTTAATTATTGATCTGCATTGTACTGATATTCAATCATCATCTTCTTTTTGCTGTTCCCGGTTAGGGGTCGCCACAGCAGATCACCTGTTTCCATTTCTTCCTGTTCTCTGCATCTTGCTCTGTCACACCAACCACCTGCATGTCTCCTCTCACCACACCCATAAACCTTATCTTAGGCCTTCCTCTTTTCCTCTTACATGGCAGCTTCATCCTTAGCATCTTTTTCCCAATATACTCAGCATTCCTCCTCAGCACATGTCCATACCAACATAATCGTGCCTCTCTGGCTTTGTCTCCAAACCTTCCAACCTGGGCTGACCCTCTAATATACTTATTCCTAATCCTGTCCAGCCTCATCACACCCAGTGCAAATCTTAACATCTTTAATTCTGCCACATCCAGCTCAAACTCCTGCCTTTTTGTCAGTGCCACTGTCTCCAACCCATATAACATAGCTCGTCTCACTACCCTCTTGTAGACCTTCCCTTTCACTCTTACAGGTACTCGTCTGTCACAAATCACTCCTGACACTCTTCTCCACCCACGTCATCCTGCCTGTACTCTCTTCTTCACCTCTCTTCCACACTCACCGTTACTCTGAACTATTGACCCCAAGTATTTAAAGTCATCCACCTTCGCCACCTCTACTCCTTGCATCCTCACCATTCCTCTATCCTCCCTCTCATTCACACACATATATTCTTTCTTAGTCCTGTTGACCTTCATTCCTCTTCTCTCTAGAGCATATCTCCATCTCTCCAGGGTCTTCTCCAGCTGTTCCCTACTCTCACTACAGATCACAATGTCATCTGCAAACATCATAGTCCATGGGGACTCCTGTCTGATCTCGTCTGTCAACCTGTCCATCACCATTGCAAATAAGAAAGGGCTCAGAGCTGATCCTTGATGTAACCCCACCTCCACCTTAAACGCGTCCGTCACTCTCACCACAGACCTCACCACTGTCACACTACCCTCGTACATATCCTGTACCACTCTTACATACTTCTCTGACACTCCTGACTTCCTCACACAATACCACAACTCCTCTCTAGGCACCCTGTCATATGCTTTCTCTAAGTCTACGAAAACACAATGCAACTCCTTCTGACATTCTCTGTACTTCTCCATCAACACTCTCAGAGCAAAGATCACATCTATATTGCTCTTTCCCAGCATGAAACCATACTGCTGATCACTAATCATCACATCCCTTCTTAACCTTGCTTCTACTACGATTTCCCATAACTTCATGCTGTGACTGATCAATTTAATCCCTCTGTAGTTACTACAGCTCTGCACATCACCCTTATTCTTAAAAATCGGTACCAAAACACTTTTTCTCCATTCCTCAGGCATCCTCTCACTTTCCAAGATTTCATTAAACAATCTGGTTAAAAACTCCACTGCCATTTCACCTAAACACCTCCATGCTTTCACAGGTATGTCATCTGGGCCAACAGCCTTTCCATTCTTCATCCTCTTCATAGCTATCCTTACTTCCTCCTTGCTAATCCATTGTACTTCATGATTCACTATCCCTACATCATCCAACCTTCTCTCCCTCTCATTCTCTTCATTCATCAACCCTGCAAAGTGCTCTTTCCATCTCCTCAACACACTCTCCTCGCTTGTGAGTACGTTTCCCTCATTATTGTTTATCACCTTTACCTGCTGCACATCTTTCCTAGCTTGTCCCTCTGTCTAGCCAATTGGTACAGGTCCTTTTCTCCCTCCTTTGTGTCCAACCTTTCATACAACTCTTCATATGCCTTATCCTTAGTCTTCGCCACCTCTCTCTTTGCCATGCACCTCATCTCCATATACTCTTGTCTACTTTCTTCATCTCTCTGACAATCCCACTTCTTTTTTGCCAACCTCTTTCTCTGTATACTGTCCTGTACTTCCTCATTCCACCACCATGTCTCCTTGTTGTCCTTCCTCTGTCCAGATGTCGTCTCCCTTACTAGCTCTGCTGTAGTTACCCAGATATTTGGTAACGCTTCACTGCCACCCAGTGCCTGTCTTAACTCATCCCTGAACTCCACCTCACAATTACCCTTTTTCAATTTCCACAATTTGATCCTTGGTGCTGCCCTTACACTCCTCCTCCTCTTCTTGATCACCAACGTCATCCACAAACCACCATCCTATGCTGCCTAACTACACTTTCTCCGGTCACCACTTTACAGTCTCCAATCTCCTTCAAACTGGCCCTCCTACATAAGATATAATCCACCTGTGTGCATCTTCCTCCACTCTTGTATGTCACTCTATGCTCCTCCCTCTTGTTAAAATACATATTCACCACAGCCATGTCCATCCTTTTCACAAAATCCACTACCATCTGACCTTCTGCATTCCTTTGTTTAACACTATACCTACCCATCACTTCCTCATCCCCTCTGTTCCCTTCACCAACATGCCCGTTGAAATCTGCTCCAATCACCACTCTCTCACCCTTGGGTACAGTCATCACCACTTCATCCAATTCACTCCAAAATTTTTCTTTCTCATCCATTGCACACCCAACTTGTAGAGCATATGCACTAACAACATTCATCATTACACCATCAATTTCCAGCTTCATAAACATCACTCTGTACTGATATTCAATATGTAGGACAAAACATCCATCAGAACTACCAGGGCCAACTGAAGTTACTGTCTGCACACAAATGTTTAAAAAGGTGTTTTTACAGGGGACTTGAGGGCTGTATCCCCCTCCCCTGTGCAAGTTTCAATATTCTAACTCTGCACAGCAGTGGGGAAAGGACTAAATTGCTCATCCCACTGTATCCCAAGCTCAGTAAACATACAAGGCACCACTCCTTTTATATGTAAGTGGATGTCATGCAGCTCTCCATTGTAACGCAACAGTATGCACTCACTGATTTAATGAATACTGAATAGGTACTACAGACTGATGAACTGCATATGAAATAAATGCACTTCTCTCAGTCATTGTACCTCAGAGAAGCAGTAATCTCTGACAGGCGGTGTAAAGCTTATTTGCTGTGAGGCTGGACTCCCAGTATAAGACCACTCTCAACTTGCTCATATATGAATCAGGGAATAATTGTGTGAGAACCTGTCAACATGGGCTGTTACTTACTGCAAACAGTATTTTTATACATTGTAAAGTTTGAGACATGCATTGTCCTTTGCTAATAGGGTTAGCATTACACCTTCCCATCCTGTTTGAGCAGTATTTGTGAAGGAAAGACCCCAGCACAATTAGTGAAGTTATGTGATTTAATTTCTTAATGTGAGTTTTCTCCATAATACCAATGTTAATCCAAACATCAATAGTATATTTATATGTGTGCATGTATAAATTTAATTAATCTCCTAGGATGTGCTTATCCTGCCCCTTTTTTAGTCTGCTTCTGTTTACTGCAATATGTAGTGCACAACACTTCAATTTTCTAATAAAAATAAAGTAAAAAATAAAGGACATATAATCAGCTCTGCCTAAGATATCCTTAGTAACTTTGGTTTGATCTACACTGTCAGCTACAGAAGAACGAACTGAAACCGTCTTTAGCATAAAATATTTTATTCAAAGCTTTTGTCAGCCAGACTTCATTAGAAAAACAAATAATACACACAACTAACCACTTTAAATACAAAAAATTGTCCAATAGTAACAGTGTATCAATCAATTGTGTAAATGAATCATAGTTTAAAAACAACTCGCCCTTAAAAGAATACTAACAGAAAAATAATACAGTATAATGTTACTAAAAACACATTTAAACCTGTTTATTACATATTATATCATTTAACATTTGTATAATGTTAAATTTCAGTTCGTTCTTCTGTAGCTGGCAGTGTTTTTCTTAGTTTGGTTTTTATATACACTGTTTTTTGCAAATATGTTGCTTTTTAACTATGGTTTAATGCTGATTAAAAGTGGGTAAACAGACACAGACACACACACACACACACACACACACACACACACACACGCACACACACACACACACACACACACACACACACACACACACACACACACACTATGAACTCTTTTCTATGTTTTCTTCTGTGAGGTTGCTCGCCCATATTTTTTGGTCTCACCATGAAATATCAAAACACAACACACTGAGGAACCATACAGCTGAGCATACATTTATTTATTTAGTTTATTTATTTTATTTTACATTTGTTGACTGGGATTGTCCGACTGAGCTGAAGAGCCCTTTTTCAGCGGAGGCCTGGGGAGAAAAGCTCCAACATATTATACAATTTTCATTATAAATTAGCATTAAACAGCAATGTTACACGGCATTAAGTAGCAATACAATGTTATATAGTATCGATAATCAGGAGTATAGCATAACTATTTCAAGATGTATAAAAAGAAATATGTCATAAAGATGTGTATAGTTTTTTTGGTAAGTGGTTAATAAACCCACTTTTTTCATGATGTAGTTGCATGAAGGCAAGACAATTATAATAGAATGTTTCTCTGAGGCAATTTGCTTAATAGATTTTAGGAGACAGTAGAACGAGTAGTCAAAGAAGATTAGAGAGAGCTAGTGAGAAGAGTGAGTTAAGGGCAGAAAGTAGATTAAGGTATGAGAAGTTGGGGATGAATAATGGGTGATGGATGTTTGGTGATGCATGTCACCAAAACACCACAAGAATGGAACGCCAAACCACACATCCCATCTGGGAAGTAAGCCCCCATTACCTCCCCAAATTTACATACACCAATTCCATAGTTACACAAACATGAAGATAGAAGGGCTCTCCCAAAACAAAGGAATCACTTCAAATGCACACACAGAAACTGTACCAGCAGGGATTTCCGATGGAAAATAATCACTGGACTTATGAAACTCAGTATCTTTTCCTTTGTGCACTTGGAATTCTGGGAATGTGAACTCGACAACCTGTAGATCACCATTTTTTTCAGGGTGACCATTTCTGTGAGACAGTACAAAAGGAAAGGGTTTCATGTGCAGAGGAAATGCTCTACATTTCCCTGATTTTCAGATCACTTGTGTTAAAACATCAACCCCAGTGGGCTATGCCATTAGAATGGTACAACATGGTGTTTCTCTGCTTCAAAACTTAACTGAAACAAAAGGTGAAGTAGAGGAACTGGGAGTGAGAAAGATCACTAACACATCTGTGTTGATCAGATCTGTGATTTCTCATCCATTAAACACAGGACTGCACCTACAGTTTTACACCATAACACTCAGCTATGCCTCATTATGACAAATATTCCTTATTTTGAGAGTCAAAAAGTTCATGTTCCACATTGTTCCACTTTGAAAGGTCTGACATACATTCATTGTTAATAATTTTGAATTTGTATGCATGCTAAATACTACTGAATGACATGAATTCATCAAAGGAACCTTTTCTAAATAGAAAGCAGCACATTTTAAGCATGGTGTGAGCTTCCTAGTTGAAGTTGTTAGTAAGATGGTAAGATGTATGCCACACTTTATCCACCAGTTCCACATTATAAGAAGTAGTCTTCCACACTTTGTCCACTTGTTCCACATTATAAGAAGTAGTGTTCCACATTTTGCCCACTCGTTCCACATTATGAGAAGTCTTCCACATTTTTTTCCATTTTTCCACATTATGAGAAGGACTGTTTTACACTTTGTCCATTTGTTCCATATTATGAGAAGTAACATTCTACAATTTGTCTATTTGTTCCACATTGTGAGAACTTGTGTTCCACACTTTGTCCACTTTTTCCCATTATAAGAAGTGGTGCTCCACATTTTGTCTATTTGGTCCATGTTAGAAAAAGTAATGTTCTATACCTTGCCTATTTCTTCCACATTCTTTGAAGAAGTGCTCCATATTTTGAAGATGGAAGGCTGAGAGCAATGCTTTACACAATGGTTTTGTAAATCGTCTTATAAGTTGGTGCCTGGTCCAAAAAATCTAGGACAAGAACTTAACTAAAATTGATATTAAAATTATTATCATCTTATTTGGGGTGTGCTTCTTTCCATGGAACTGCCAGTTTACACTGTATTTTTAGTGTTCCACATTACAAGAAGTAGCATTCCACACTTTGCCCACTTGTTCCACATTACAAGAAGTAGTATTCCACACTTTGCCCACTTGTTCCACATTACAAGAAGGAGTGTTCTACATTTTGGAGATGGAAGGTTGAGAGTGATGCTTTACACAATGGCTTTGTAAATCATCTCCTAAGTAGGTGTCTGGGTCCAGGAAACCTGGCTACTTGTACCATAGAAGACCTACATGCTATTTAAGTGCTGCTGATGTCAGCTAAGTCAACACATGCTATTTTCTTTTACACATTACAACTCATGTGCTTTTCAGTGCTCAGGCACAATAGGAAACATTACAGAAAACATCTCTTTTACAAGCTCTAGTAAGGAACGTATTTCTGCACTGCAGTTATAAACAACTTTTGGAACTGCAATTTGGTATTCTAAATCAAGACTATCTGTATTTTCTTACGTTCATTGTCTGAAATCAGTAACTAGAAAAAAAAAAAACTGATGCAAGAGTTTTTCAACTAGTTTTCTATTTTCAGAAGCATAAATTATTTACAGGCCTTCCATGCTTTATTTTCAAATTGTCATTTTCAAGTGCTGCAGAAAGAAATTCTTGCAACTCGTGTTTTTTTATTTTAAGGACTGCCTTACAGCCTAAATACTTTCTGAGGGTAGGCATATCATGGAACCACAATGGAACTGATTAAAAAATCTGGAGTTCAGTTTTTGTTGGTGTCAGATAATGCATCACAGGAATATACCCACATGCATAGACAGATGAAAAAATCTCAGTCTGATTAATTTGATACAACAGAGTTACTTGCTGTTTGGATCTTGCTCAAAGAGGTCAGAAAATTAACTTTCTCAGGAGCCAGCCAATGGTTTGACTGCATGTTATTACTTGTCATTAAGGATGATGCTATCTTTGACTGTATGATGAAGCAGCATGCCTCTTTTGCTCCTAGCAATAACATGCTGCAGTAACTGTACTTTAATTTTAGAGATGAGATGGGTGTAACAGAATTCCATGCATATCATCTTAGGCAAAGATCCCAGCATCGGATAAGCAGTGCCCACTGCACATCATACATGTAAGCTAGGTGGGCTTCGAAACCAACATACAGGTATGATCTGTAGGTCACTAAATAATCAGGCATTCACATGTGTTCACAGGTTGCCTATCACTTATATACATGGTTGAATTAGGGGGCTATTTAACACCTCTATGATTCTAAGGCTGTTAAACAGTTACAAAAGAGATGCATTTATTTATTTATTTATTTTTCATCTGGGTAAGGACATTTATTTATTTATTTTTCAGGTGGGTAAGGGCATTTATTTATTTATTTGTCAGCTGAGTAACAGCATTTATTTATTTTATTAGCTGAGTGCAGCATTTATTTATTTATTTATTTATTTATTTATTTATTAACTGGGTAAGGGCACTAGTCTGGTAATGATTATTTTCAGTCATGATTTACAGCAAACAATGCAGGCCACTGAAATTTTTTTTATTCAAGACCTATGGCCATTCAGCAGGCAAAATGTGTGTGTGCGTGTGTGTGTGTGTGTGTGTGTGTGTGTGTGTGTGTGTGTGTGTGTGTGTGTGTGTGTGTGTGTGTGTGTGTGTGTGTGTGTGTGTATGTCTGTGTCTGTGTGTGTGTGTCTGTGTGTGTGTCTGTGTGTGTGTCTCTGTGAGTCTGTGTACAC